>NT_166539.1:2479927-2508846 GCF_000002855.4 Aspergillus niger
CGTTATCTCAGGAGCCGCTTGAGCCGAACGACAGAGACATTTGCAAGAAAGCAGAGTAGCCATAAACACGCCTTGACGGTATGACTTGATGTCATGGTGAATAGTTGACCGAGCAGGTTTCTACTCGAGATGGTGTCAACGGTCGTAATAACACACTACTCATCTATCATAACTTACATAGTATGGTTGTGCAACGGGATACTTAATGGGGAAGGTGATCACTGGAATGTTTCAAGAAACAAAGAAACTACGTATAAATATTTCCATTGAAATGAGCAAGAAAAGGTTACTCCGAACTTGATATTCCATATGTGTAGGTTCAAGTGCCTTGCTCGGACGCATGTGTCTGCTTGAGGCCGCGCGTCAATAAAAGAAGACATGATTTAAATGAATGCATGTGATTGGGGGCGACGATAAATTGCTGCGCCCCCCACCCCCCACAAAGCGTATCCTCTAGTGTTCCTACCTCTGGGGCCAGCTCAGTTAGGCCTGAGGGGCCAAAGCTTGTCGTTTTCCTTTTTTCGGGCCGGATTTCAGGCCGGAGATACTCTTATCAGCTGGTGCAAGGCCACGAGACAATGTTGGACTCCATAGACCTCAACAAGAGCTGCAGTGGGTCCAAACATTTGAAGTCTGGACGTAACCAAAATGCACCAAACCCCATACCAACTGGTAGATAAGAGACGGAGACTTTGTACAATTGCGTGATTAATTATACAACTTTATATTATCATGCGAGTAACGCATTGATACTGCGACTTTGGCCTCCGGAAAACGAAGGGGCTGAACAGCAAAATACAGTGAATAAATTTCCTCCGAAGATTGAACGAAATTGTGGAGATCCACGAGTTAAAAGATCACAATTTCCATCGGTTACCCGGTTTCAGCTTTACTTAAATCTCATGCCCACAGTAATCATCTTCTCTGCTAGAAATTATATGATCAATCTTGGGGCTTCGCCCGGTGTGTAATATGAGGGCTTCATGTATCTGTTGATGACGAGCACGTCTTCATATAGATAATGAATATTCAAGAAAGGGATGGTCTCTACATACAATATGTAGCGCGAGGGAACAACATCTACATATCCAACTTACTCGCGTCCAGTCAGCTTACGCGTAAGACCCACTACCTCTGAAGATAAGGACTGGTGGGGTGAAAACTACCAAGTTGCCATTTTACGCACTTTCATTCCACACAAAGAGTTTAAATGGGACATCAAGAGCAATTCCCGAGTTAAATTTGTACGTGCAATCTTGAGTACAATCCATTGCGAGATATTTTTGAGCCTGTATCTTGTTGATGTTGATATCTGTCACTCATACATATAGTTACAACCAAAGTCCTTGTCATTATCATTGACATAGTCTTGCTTGATATGTTTGATCTAATCACTGCATTCGCAATATTCGCCCTTGTGATAGGGGGACGAGCAGTCTTAAGTTCGCAAAGATCCGTTGGTTTCACTAGAGGACAGAAGATTGCTTCTTTCTTTTCTCTTATCCTCTATCTCTGTGGTGCTAGTCTTCTTGTGTGGGCACTTCTATGGCGAGGTATAGTGATTCAACTATTCTCTCCATATCTGGCTCGACGACTCATTTTGTGGCAGGTCTCATATGCTTAAAGCATGAACATTTGGGACATGTCTTGGCGCAGATCAAGAAGCTCTGTACTGGCCTAGGTAGGGCATCTAGTATTCTTTTACTGGTTTCTGCAGGCCTCTTTCTTCTCGGGCTTTGCTTGAAAGTAGCAGTATTATGAAGCGAAGTACTGTGACTGCCTTCCGCCATGATAAGGATTACCTATTGATTTTGCCACAGGTCGCATACCCCGGAAGGTATCAGACGGCCACCAACCGGTCAGGGGCTTTAGTGACAACCAACAAATGGATTCGATGTTCATTTACAGATGAACATAAGATATGGAGATATGGGCACCGGGTTGTAGCGGAATTGCGGTTTTCTTGAATATAGGCAAATAAACGCGGAAATATACTCTATCGTAATAGACTTGAAGTAAAGTTCTGATATTCTGGATAATGCAAAATTATGGAAGCAATGATGTCCAACGCCGCTGTCCCGGTCGAGTTGGGATAGACCGTCAGCTCGGCAGCCAACTGCTAGGCTAGTAAGAATAGTTAAGCCCCCAGCGAGAAGATAAAAGTCCGAAAGGCACTATCGAAATGTTGTTAAATCAGTGCCATTCCTTTGGCCCAAAGATCTCACCCTCGGTTACTATCAAGTATCTGCAATCTTGAACGTCGCATGTTGACCTGCTGGTGCCCTCTGGCCATTGCCATGGTTCTTTGGGAGAAAGATTTTGCCCGGGAGCCTCCTCTGATACTCTCCCCCGATTGTTATAAGTATGTATCCAGCATAGCAACGATCCCGAGTAATAATCAGGAAACACTCTTGCACAATATTTGGTTAACAAAGTCTGACAGTGCTTGCTGGTGTTCTCTGGGCGTATACCAACCTTTCCATGTTTCGGCAACCTTCATGCTGGCGTGTGTCTTCAGTGTTTGGGTAAATTGCCGGCATCCAGACTGGCGGAACAAGTATTCATTTGTTCTTGAGGCTTCTTTGAATACTGGCTTTGCAATGGCCAGTCTTGTACAGTTTTTGCCATCACAAGCGCGAATGTCATGGTAGGCAAAGACTCTTCATAGTCCTTTCATAGTACTAACGGGTAAATGGTGTTGCCAGGCATTGCATGATGAGATTTTGGGAGTATTAAATTCCTAGGAAAACTGAGTCACTTCCCAGGATCACTTGAACCGATTGATTGATTGATTGATTGATTCATAGTCCATCCCAGCAGCCCTCGTGGCAGCTATGCGGCATGTATAACTAACAATACAGATATTCCTGATTCTTGCATCCAAAAATTAAACTATTCCTCTCACCAATTGCTTCCTCCATCTCTTCCCAGCAGTTGCACCCTCACGTATTCATAATTCTAGTAACCATTCTATATCTTTGACTTCTCAGGTGTTTCCTGGCCCTCCTCTGCTTTGTTTTCACAGTAATCACTCGTCTGCAGTAAATTGAGCACTGTAGATGGTGCGATAATTTGATAGAAAAGCGGGGCTTTTGTATTTAGGACCGTCAGGATGATGTACGCAGACGGTTATATATATTGTGAGATTATTAGTAGTTACTATAGTCTGTTGTAGTAGATGTAAAATAATACTTACTTATTTTTAGATTATTGATCTTTTAAGAGCCAGCCTATTCTATAAATGTAGATTATCCTTATTACTAAATGTTGAGCTCTAGTACTAGGCTTATCATACATCATGTGATATGGTATGATGTACTATTATCCACAACGTTCCAGTATCTAAATATTGCCTGTAATTTATTGCATTGATACTTCTTCACAAGCAGATAGTATCATGTCAGAAGGTCTGGCTGTCTATGAAGATTACATGGAAATTCTTGTTCTCTTGCGACTTCCATTATATTACATTGATCCCTCATTCAGTAGACTGCCATGATTCCTCCCGTTCACTCTACCTCAGATGTCCCTTGTTAAGGATGGGCATGCCCGCCCAATCGGTACAGCGGTGACACTGCGACGTCTACCCATTGTATGGGCTGTGGCACCGCGAACCAGATCGATGACATGTGTTACTGACCCGGCGTTTCGAGATAGAAGAACAATTCTGAAGACCGTTGTCAACCGAGAAGTTATGCCAGGAAAAGGTCTGGCAAAAAGGAGGAATTTTAACCGCAGTGGTTTCATATAAGCACATATGTGTGACAGGCCGCAAACAGGCCAGTAGATGCATAAAGGCTGGCCAGTTGTGATTTCCGCAAATGGTCAGGTTGAAGTCCAGATAGTTCACCCAAGTAAGTGAGAACTTCCAGATCGCACTTCTCCTCAACCACTGTCAGAGAGGTTTCGGCATGGTAATTGACCCATTTCTTATGGCTAAAATTGATTCCCGTCTTCCGAACCAGCAATACGACCTACAATTACGGATTGCCTTCGCAGCGAGGAGAAGTCCGTATTCAAAGTACAGATTACCGAAAGGCAGTGGTTAATTGCTCTGAATGGAAAGAGATATTCCCCTTCCTTAAGAAAAAAGAAAAAAGGCTTGCAACGGCGTCCCCTGAACCCCCTCATACATAATTTCCATGGTTGTAATCCTCGTAAAGCTGGGATTGAAAGTTCTCCATGTTGATGAAAATATCTGCGGCGTCATGAAAACCAAGCGAGGATGCAGCCTCTAACAGGTGATACTCTCCTTCAATATCGCAACCCAGAAATATCATGACAATGTCCCCTAGGATGACCTCCTTCTATAGCCTTCCCAAGGACACTGACACCTCGCAAGGGAACGTCAATGCCCCGAGCAACGAGGAAGCTGCATGCAGTCTCATGACCGCAGTTCGCTGCGAACCGGAGCGGAGAACTCCCGTCTTGGTTAGCTGCGTTGATATCGTAGGCTTGCTCAGCTGCGGCCTTTAACACGCCGGGGTTACCCTGGCTCGTTTTACAGGAAATATCCACCATAGTACTTCCGAATTGGCCGTTGTTCTGTTTTCACTGTATAAGAAACCAAACCAAGAATAGTGGCGAAACTAAAGTGAGGCAAGAAGATTAAACCAGAACCACAAGTTGAGATTGATATGAGCTCCGCCAAAACCATTTCCTCATCTTATTACGAAGGGGAAATATCAACACAAAATATGAGATTGGGCTTTTACTTTACAGAAACCCCTTTCTATTATTCCCTAGAAAGTCAATTTACCCCAATTCCAGGTATACAGACACGTTTGAACTAAGACCGTGTATTTCATACCACAAAACCGCGGTTTCTGGGCGGTGAGTGATATCCTATCCCTGGATTCTTATTATCATAATCGACGAAGGATCAAGACGTATAAAGTTCATGGCGGAGGGCCAATCGGCGACGACCGTGCAGGAATGATTTGTCATGTTGAGTAATCAAATTCTGAGCCGAGGCTGTCTCATTGTTAAACCACGGTAAGGTAGTTTTGTGTGACTGGCACAAGGCGGCTAAGAAGCGTCAGGGGCAATTTCGAGGTCAAGAAGCGCCAAGACGGTACTGTGTTCTTTCAATAATCTTTGTTCAAGATAATTTCTATTGTCATATTCATGATAAAGTTATACAACAATCCACCACTCGAATTACAGTGTTCTCAAAAAAAGGGTCAACAAAACGATAAGACCTCGACAATTGCATGAAAGGTTTCAGTGTAGCGACGCTGCACCTTACAGCATCTCAATATTACGACTTAATGGCCCAGACATGCCGTAGCTCAACATATCCTATGTTGAATAAACCAACTGAAGATTCTGTTGCAGCCTCATTACTATAACCTAAACAAAGACGAAGTACACTAGATGTTCACTTGAAATATATATCTTCTCGTACTGCCTTCCAATGAAATGTATGTCGAACATCTATTTACTGAATGTTTTCGAGATTGCTCGATGCCATGTACGTGCGTGTGCACAGATCAGGGTAACGTTTTTATGTTCGGACTATAGACCAGAAAGTATAGTACTGGATTAGCCCGTTCATTACGTTATTTTATGTACACTATGTGATCAAAAGTCTCGGGACACTCAAAATTTCCCGGAATTCCAATCATGATAAACTTCTAGATAGATGACAGATATGTCTATAGTTACTAAATAAATATGAGTAATTATTATTTCTGTAAAGTGTATTGATTATTTACAGAATATCTCAAGTGTCTGAGGAACAACAATCTATAATAAACCAACTTCTTTGTTGTATGTTATGAAGCATATAGAATATACATTTTCATTACTTTAGCTTAATCGTGATCAATACAGTTTCACCTAGAAATGATACAAAAATTATCTTGGTCGAGTAAGAATTATAAAGTATTTAATATTGATAATAACTATCCGTTTTTCAAGATATTATACTATATATATTTGCTGAGATGATTGTGTACGAATAACGTAACCCACAGTTAAACGGCCCACACGGTTAGGCGGCCCAGCTGGTAATACTATATAAAAGATCCTTTTTGAATATAAGATATCTCAACCATTAGAAGTCAAAGAAAAATGAATTTTGATATTTAAATTTTAAATAATATAAAGAATCCTTAGCTATGTTCTAAAGATCTTATAAATATATATAATAGATTATCATAATACAATACCCTTATTTTATATGTATTATATAAAATAAGATCTATTGATATAAATAAAAAATTTTAGAAATCTGAAAAATGTATAGAATATATATTCTTATATATATAATCTATCTATAATATTAGAACCACTCAAATACAGTATTCGCTGAGATATAATAGATTTAAAAAAGTATCTTTTATATGGAATAGTAGGATGGGCCGCCTAACCGTGTGGGCCGTTTAACCGTGGGTTACGTTAACTACGATGAGTTTTGGTGTGTCAGCAGGATGTCCCGAGACTTCTGAACACATTGAACATTAGCTGTTGTTTCGAAGCATCCCGAGGCAGTCTCAACTGTGGGTTTCTTGAATTGGCCCCCTGACTATCAGGACGATAGAACTTCGATGATTCGACAATGAGCCGTAATCAAAGAGTCTAGCTTTTTGATCAATACTTCATCCACCACTTAGGGCTGTTTTGACGTGAGTAGACTTTGTTTATTAATCATGCCGCCATGCGACTACAAAACTTCCCGCGCCGAATCCGGATACGCCCAACCCGTTACATATGAGCTGGACTCTATCATTTGGGAACGTCTGATTGGGCAGAATGAGCCGATGCACAGCACTTCCGAGTCCCAACAATGTGAGCGCCACTATAATCAGACTCTCAACAGCCGCTAAAGTTCGAGACACCGCTTGCTTAGGCTTTTCTCAACCATGCTAACTATATTATATTCTCTTCTACTAAAAGAGTTATTCGGCTCCTAATCTGACCAACGTTCAGCTCTCTTGTCAGACCACATGCAAATATTTCTACAGCCTCAACTGAGCAAAGAAAAAAGAAAAATCAGAAACGTGCAACGCAAAAGTTGAGACTTTAGCAATGGCGTCGGCCAAGGAATCCAAGACACAGCATTCTACAGAAACCTCTACGGACCTTTGCTACCAGGGAAGTTGTCATTGCAGGGCTGTACGCTTCTCCGCAAGGTTTCCGTCGCCGCTGTCGCAATTAACTGTGATCTCCTGCAATTGTATGTATATGACTACAAGTCGAACACAGCAAGTCTATAACTGTCCTTCTCTGCGGAATAATTATAGGTTTCAAACAGAATTAGTTGCTAAACTAACAACTCTATCCAGGCAGCTATTGTCACATTGCAGGCAGTTTGCTGGCTTTTGCGGATGATATGGAGGTTCAAGGAACAGAATCACTGACGGTATGAGTCAATTAGCTTAATAACTCTTTTTATTATGCTTTGTTATACCTAATATATTACGACCTACTGAGATGAATGGCCCATATACAGGAATATCGTTTCGCCACGCACACTATACGGATCTTTTTCTGTAAAATTTGCGGGGCTAATGTGTACAACAAGTCGATCAATCCACATTTCCAGTATGGTAAATGTGCTATTAATGTGAGTGAATTTCTAGCGGTTGCTCATAGCCCATCACTTTTGTCTACAGTCTATGCCTGTTTACCATGTTTGAGGATTGCAGAAGAGCTAACAGAGATACCGGGATTCCAATCCAGGTGCGCCTACTGCATGGAATTGACTTGGAGACCATAGAAGTGACAAAGGGTGATGGTAAGAATTTTCGTCTGCCGCCTTTAGAAGATAATTCCCTGTAGTCCTCAGGGCGCAGGCACCGTGATTTATGCGAGACTCGTGAGCGCCCAAGTCATGCTCTAGCGCAGATTACATGTCAGATACCTAGTCAGAAAATGCACGAAACATCTTCTATGCCCAATGGTTTCCTGTCTTAGATATTGCAGATATATATCCAGTGTTTCTGCAAAGGAGACATAATTTGTGATCTTAGTTCTCTGGGCCTGCAGTGCAACCGAAATAGAATAACTAGTACTGTAGACTATGGGCAACCAGCCGCCCAAGGCGAGGGCCTTTTGAGTCTGAGTATGCTTCCAATCGACCATAGTCACCTAGTATGACCTTACAGGTTAAAGAAGATTTTGATATTTATCTTCTGTACTGAAGTAGTCTACGTGTCTGAAGCAATTGGGTGGTTTTCTTCTGCTTCAGTGAATGGTAAAGATGAATATGAGCATCACGTATCAGTTCCTTTTGGGACTGGTTTGATATTATTTTTGACGAGTTGGTTAGAAGGAGCTTCTAGAGCTAGAGGGCTGAATTTTATTGCAGAGCTGTTCCAATTGTTTACTAGTGAATGACAAATAACTTTCTGCAAACTCAAAGTCAGGATAGAGATGCTCCAATTTTGCGAGATTGATGGATGATGGTAAATGAGAGAATGAGCTGGCCTACTAGCTAAAACAGATCTTAGCTCAGAATACTGTTCATATTTGGTGATGATTCTACATTGCCAATAGAATGCGTCTAATGGGTGAGCCTATTTAGTTAATGAGCCACCTGACACGAGATACAGAGGTCTTTTGGGACGAATCGGGCAAGGAAAATGAGGGCAAGATAACTAACTATCGAGAGAACATAGTTACTAAGCCACCTGGAGCACGGATAGTACTGCGGCCAGCCAAGGATACCCGAATTCCTTCGACCCACATGACAGTTCAAGTTAGTACCCTCCATAGTGCCGTCGACTTTAGTTAAGGTGACATCGTGTTTGTACTAACGAGTACTATTTAAAGCCGGACTCATTCCTGCTCGTCCATTTCACAATCGGCGAAAGCCTGAAAATAGACCAGCAAATTGGCTCTTACATCAAATTTCCATCCAAGGATAGGCAGTGTGTACCCAAATCCCCCTCTCCCCCTCCCTCTCTATTACCCATCCTCACCTTGTTATTCGAACCGGACTGTCCGTCAAGATCAGACACTTACACCCATGCCCAAGCCCTAAAACACCATGTATTCAGCTCAAGATTGAACTCTGTCCGATTTTACAGTATACTCTCAGTCGATCAACACACGACGATGACCCAAGGCCTTTTGTCTTCATATGGTCTCCCGTTGATGACGGGTATAGTGAAGATGGATTCATGCTTCTACGACATACCTCAGAGGGTAAGCTGGAAAGGGTACCTGTACCAGATGCGACCCTAGATCCTCTAGATATGGTGCACGTGGAGTACCCATTTGACCTTCAGAAGCTAGAGCTTGGCGGTTCCATCATCTACTGTCACAGTCTTCCACGCAGGTACAGGGAGCATCTGGAACCCAGCGAAACTTACGAGCTGGTCTGGACCGGTACAAAGATTCCTTTGTGGGACTGGGGAGTCCCTAGTGACTATGTAGGGTCCCGCCTGACTGCTAATCCGACACAGCCGGGTTTGATTTTACCGGGAGGCCCAAGTGTTACGTTTACATATGAGCAGATAGAGTCTCCGGCCTTCAGTCGCCGGCAATCCACCCCACCATTACTGCCATCAGACCGTGTGTAGGTCTTTTCGCCCATCCAGGGGCCGGGGTTCCCATCCTCGGCAATTCGAAAGGCTTACACTTTCATCAAACAGACAGGGCACCCCCATCCTGAGCGTAGAGCTCCCCGGTCCGAAGACCATTGTCCCCGAGGGAAAACACTATGCATCGTTGCATGTTTGCTACCATGGTGGCCCCACAGATCAGCCGATAATATTCCGTGACCATGTGATCTGGGAACTGATTCGCTCCTATCGTCTAGAGAGTGGTTTGTGGGAGCTTCAGGAGGGTCCCTGTGGATGTTCTGGGCTTTTAATAGATGATTTTAATATCACGGTCAATGTGGTGGAGGACGAAGGCTTCATTACTATTAAGCCGGGAGAATACTGGAGTCCCTCATGGATAATTATAGAAGACATCTATGGTTGGAAAGTAGGAGATATGTGGCGCTAGCGCTTCAAGGGTGGTACAGTGGACTTGCACTGGAGGTGATGCGAAGGAGGGTTGGCCATATAGAGGAAGGTTGGATTGACCAATAGTCGACAATTGACCTAACCATGTAAAGGTGGGTTTGAATATTCAACGCAAACGGCGTGATATCCCCAGAATGGAAGACGTCATTTGGTATCGTTTGTGGACAAGTGTTTCATTTTGTGCAAAATCCTGTTTCGTTGATGGAGATAATTCGCAGGATGTTGGAATATTCATCTTTAAATTAGGACTTAGTGCCATGCTCTAGTTTGCTAAACGTTCTGCTGCCCGGATTTGACTGGCAATTTGTTTCACATTGCTTGAATCGCAAAATCCCAGCCATGGCTCTCACCTCAATGCCGCTTGTATTCTCGAAGGAGGTGAAGCATTATGATCCAGAAGACTGGTACAGTGAAATTCAAAAAAACAGCCAAGACTACGAATCTTTGCGTATTGCTAGCCTGACTCGAGTCAAAGACCTTGATTCGGATTGGGCACATGAATATGTCGAATTCATTATCCAGGGTCAATTACCAATTGGACGAGCACGTGTATATGCAAAGCGTGGGGTACCGAAGATAAGCATTGACAAAGTCCCCCCCGCGATGAGTGTCAATACCTCCACGTTCGTAAGTCAACAGATCAGTGTTAATCCTTTCACGTTTTGAAGGGGCGCCGTTGATGGGGTCACAATCGGTGTCAATGAATGTGACAAGGAAGGCCGATGGAGAGGCCTTCCCCATGACCTTCCGCTTCCATTGGAGTACTTTGTCTACGCGGACAAAAAGCTTAGCTTCATCAGCTTGGCGAAGACTATCTCGGAAGTAAGCAAAAAAGGAGCCGCATACAAACTTCTGCGCAACAATTGTTACTGGTTTGCCTACACCGTAATGAAAGTCTGGGGAAGCGTACATAAAGAATCCAAGAAGGTGGTCGCTTACAACTTGGGCGGAAGTGGTCAAACGTTGGAGGATCTCTGGTCGTATGGTAAGGCTCTCTGGTATAACAACACCTTTAAGGTATGTGATCGTTCCTACCGCCCTCCCGTACTTGGAAATAATCGCAAATGACTATTCAATTCAATTCAATTCATATTCTTATACCTGATCGAGCCCGCTAAGGAAGATGCTAGCTATGCAGGTGCTTCACCGTTTGAAGCAGGAATATGGCCCCGAACGCCGTCAAATCCCTCAAACTCGCAGTAAACACATAAAACAACGCATGCTACGACGTTCGCAAATGACTAATTCCCCGCCCAGAAAGATGCAAAGGAGTTCGACGATTTGCGAAGAAGTGGGTTTGTGATGGCTGAACTACCTTTGTCTCGTGAACGTACGTCGCCGGTGGAACATATTACCACTTTGAAAAACGTGGTATTGGATCCGAATACTATTGATCGGTACTTGAGAATCCCTCACGAAAACTCTATCTCAGCGGATTAACCTACGGTAGGAGCTGTATACATCGTTCGGTGTGTAAGGTTAATGGCTAATATAATGTCATTCAGGTTGAACTGTACCTTGAAAATGCGAGCGAAAAGGTGAAGAAACAAGAGGAAACGCAGGGGGGGCTGAGATGGACTGAGGAGGTAAGTAACGCCCTGGTACGAGCAAGACTGAAAAAAAAATCTGAACCCTATCGACATTTAGTTCGACGAGAATGTTCGTGAGCTGGAGGAAAATATCGGGAGAGAGATGAGTGACAAGGAGAAAAATGACATGTATGAGAAGATTGAACAGATGGTGTTAAATTCGGTAGGCAAACTGTCCATGTACCGACAATTTGAATGTATGAGCTTACAAAAAGACGACCTTCAGGCACCAGACAGTAGCGGAATCACTTCCAAACAGCTCGGACTCAATGAACCACAGGCCAGACAGCATTACCTGGTGGAAGAACTCCTCGATAGGTTCGCGGCAACGGTTGTAGCGGAAATGGACAATGATTCGGATTAATGAAGAACAGGTCGACAGCATTTCACAGCTGCTAGGCTACTCCTCATCTTCCTGTGGTGAATAGGACCTTCCTTTGCCGCGTTATGTCTTTACCTTGTTTATGAGCTCGGAAGATGCCCTATAGAAGAAGGGTAATAAAATTGGAGTGCAATGCTATCAGGGTTTCTACTTCAATTCAACTCATATTCTTATACCTGATCGAGCCCGCTATATAAGATACTACCTTCCAATGAACTATTTTCGATGTATCGCATTTGGTAGAGCCCATATTGTGCATGCAGAATACTAGTAGTTGCATGGCTGCCACCTCTGATATGGAGGCACGGAAGGTGGACCCGATCCTGGACTTTCCATGTGGGGGAAGGTGTACAAGAAATAGTAACATAAAACCTATTTAATAATATGATTTTTGTTTTATATTTTTATTTAGCATAGCATTATCCTACACTATAGAAGACTTCACTAGATTATAGTAGAATTAATCTATTAGTCTACTATTTTCTAGTATTTATTATTAGGCTAATAAGAAAAAATATAACTATTAAAGCTGATAAATATTAGCAGGACTATCAGAAGTCTATATTAAGAATCTACTATTTTTTTAGGGATATTTTTATATATTGTCAGCTAGAATATACCACTTATTGCGCATTACTGCTGTGGAGGAATGGACTCAGTCTATATTATTAGGTGTCTAGACCAAACTTAACAATCTAAGGATTGCTAGCCCATGATCACGCTGCAGATTTGCTTCCTATAGTAGAAGAGAACCAGGGACTCGGGTGTCCGAAGGGGCAGTCATCGTAGTGCTAGAAACTGCTAGTTTCCTTGGAATGAATCTGTGGAGAAGTAGAACAGTATTCGGCATTGCAATCTCAGCACCAATGATCGTCTTTCCGGGGACGCTGTCCATAAGTAACACCGACAAACGTTGATTTGCAAACACGTGTAGTCCCTTTTTCTCTAGACCAGTCAATATAAACTTGCAGGCTTTTTGGATGAAATAAGGTATCTGAAGTTGAAGAAATTGGCGGAGTTGGTTTAATTACTTAGATACACTACCTGCTGTATGTGAGTTGGTATGCTAATCAAGGAGATTATGAAGCCACCCAAGAGCAATATCATTACTTGTCCAACTCTTTCCACTTAAAGTGATATAGTACAACTCCGGAGTAGCCTCATGCCACACATATTGATTTAGCAGCAAAGATGAGCTGTGGTGGAGCCGCAGTTCTTAAGACACAGATAATCATCATTGAAGGGACCCATTCATGATTACCAGCCTATACAGCCCTTGCACTAATTTCACATAACTTACTATGACATATAACGCGTGCAGCTGAAGCTACAGCATCCGAAAGCCCAGCTCGGCAAACGTTGTATATATCTACCTCCAGAATAAGATTTATAGATATATACTATATTCATATCCTCAACCTGTCTCACTGAAGAGATGAGACCAATTCTGTGCAATCCTGGGAACTCCACGTCTAGCACATTGATGGCCGTGTGTAGGTATATCCTGAATTCAGTTTAGGATTCCATTGTGTACAATGATCAGCCCAGCGCTCACACATAAAAGTGCTCATAGGTGGCTTTATCTTAGCTGGCAAGGTTGACCAGCCAAAGTATCGTACGCATGAAGTTGTAAGTGGGAAACCTCGCTTCTCTGTATTTAGAATCTATCTTTTAAGCATCAAGTCCTTTGTATATGTTGACATTCTTGGACTCCCAAATGATCTACTACTATAGAATCGGTGCTCTACAAGGAATTTCCTAGAGTGCTCATCTTGAAACCTGCTTATCTTGGTATTGAAACCGGCTGCGCACGTGCCTTTGAACGTGGAATTTTCCTTCCAGGAAGTTCCATAGCAATATTAAGATATTTAGCCTGAGATAAAGCTCCTATATCAAGAAGGACAAGTTTTATAGCTTAAAGCGACCCGTTAATGATGTAGGGGTTTTTTTTTTTTAAAAAAAAAAAAGCTGGTTCGGCGTCAGATTACGTTAACTACGGGTGGAAGAGATTGTACGGGTAGTAACTAATTATTGGTCCGTATAGGGCAAATACGAGAGGGGGTTTGACCCACTCATGTATAATCAAAGAAAAGATCCGACGAACCAGGCCTCAGTGATCTAGCGAGAAAAGGTTCGCACCCTACAATGTGCAGGGGATAAATCAATAAATCAATCAACACTATTTGTATCACAGGGCAAGAGGTACGTGCAATAAACTAAAAATACAATCGCGTTGCTAATCCTGAATTTTAGCTCTGTGGATGCTCGGCCAATATTCCGAAAGGGGGTGTAGGTTCTCGTATTCGTATAGGGACACGTTCTGTTGTCATCGAAGCTATGTATCCAATGAAATTGACGAAAATGCATACAATCTGTCAAGGATACAAATCATGGTCCACACAACCCGCAATGGGATATCTCAAGGCTTGCAAAGTTTATCTTTGAGCACGTGAGGGCCCCGCTTCACTGGCCAGAGATCCTCGTCTAAGCACGTGAGTTCATCTCTATGATCGAGTAGGATCATATTGAATTTCTTGCTGCCCTTCCTTCACTAATGCTGGTTATTATTTCTTCTTCTTCTTCTTTTTGTTCTTGCAAGTCCGCACGATGTTCGAAAGGAATGCTGATATTGCAGTATCTCCATTACATTCTATACCTGTAATCAGTGGCACAGGAAAGCTCACCAAGCGAAGTATTCCCAAGGGCGCACATTCAGGAAATTCAGGGGGAGAAATTGCTGAGTATAGTATTTCTATACCTATCAATGTGGCCTCTGAATATTAATTGCTGAGCAGTGATGCACGGACATCGCGAGATAGCACAAGCCCGGAAACATTACCGCCAAGCCCGTCTTATATCACCACAATATTCTATCTGGCATACCCGCCGCCGCATAGCTCCTCTCCTTTTCGCCAGATCAAGCCACGGTTATTACTTCAGCTCCTCCAACAAGCAGCTAGAAAGAATAGACTTCATCCAGTTTTTGAAGTCTTGCTTACAGCGCCAGTGGGGTTACAAAACCACCAGAAAGAGGTCCGCTGTAGATCAGGTGACATAGCCTTGGTCCACGGTGATTATTATAGTGATTGTACTTTACCGGACGGCTCAAGAGCCAGATATTCGGGGGACGAGGAAGATGAGGATGAGCGAGCAGGGAAGATCAAAGTGCTTGCAGTTATTCGAGACCAGCGGAAGAACCATGCAAGACGGGATCATCTAGGACAAGCTGCTGACAATGACAGCGGCCCGGTCAGGTTCTTCTTCAGCTGCGGTGCTATATGGGAAGCCATCACTGCACAAAATGGAAACAACTATCAGTTAGTAGCAGTTGACCCGGGGGAAAGTACGGTCAATGGAGATTTGAAACTGATATCCTGGACACGAGAATGCCCTTCCCATGAAAACGGGGAAAACGAAACACGAAGAGATATCAGATTTCGTCTGAGCATTGTGAATGGGGATTTCCAAGAGTTGCCGATAGTGGCCACTGCTACAATGCAATCCATTCAAATCAGGTTCCAACCCAGGAGACATGACGACCTGAAGTCGCCCTCATCTTGCCGACCCTCGTCATCACTCCCATCAATCAGTAGGGAAAGGGCACAATTGCTCACCACAAGAGACAATCCGTTCGGCTCCCTGGACGTATCAATTTCTGAACCGTTGTATCTCTTGTGTCTTGTTCTTACCTCAGCTGTGTGGGTAGCTTCCAGTGAGGGATGGTTAATTCTGTGAAATTGTAAGGTCACAAGATGAACTTCTTTGGCCCGCGGATTGTCAGCTACGCGAATGGAGCAGACGTGCCATGCTCAGGGGATGGTGTTATGGTTTGCTTCTTGAGCACCTTCTGGGCATCACCAGCGTTCTTCGGGCTCTGTTCAAAATTAAGGTATGTTAACTCCGAAACTTCTACACAACAAAGTCTTCTGGTGATCTGAATGGTGCAGAAACATATCCTGTGACGATTTAGAAAAGCACATAATTCTACCTTGTAGAGGTGCTGAAGTTATGCTTCGCGTCTTGATAAAGAAGGTGACGTATTGTATCCTTCTTCCAATATACATAGTTCTAGCGCGGCTGTTTTTCATTGCATTCGATATGTTCCTATTCCGGTTCACCGAGCGTATTCCTGTGCCAGTCCAGTTGCCACGAAACGGACTACTATGCTTCTAGCTAGTTACTAAATTCATACTTAAGGGTGCACATGGAAGATATAAATTCATGTTGTACCCAACAGTCCACCAACTCTGCCGAACAATATAAAGTCTAAATGTTTGTATCATGAGATTTGTACGATATTAAGGATACATCGGTATGACAAGGCAAACGCAGGATCGAATGGCTTGACATTATACACCAGAACGCAATTGAGTATGATATCACATATCCCTCTCATAACAATCAAGTATAATGGGTATCTCTCCTCATGATAGTCTGCTTCTGTTTCCCGTTGTCAAAAAAGAGCCACCCGGTGCGTTTGAATCCCCTACTTCCGTACAAGGGAAACCCTGCGTCAGTGGCTACCAAAGTAGATGGAATACCCTCTTCCTCGGATCGATCAATTCCCCATTGAAGCAATTTCTTTCCCACCCCTTGCCCCTGGGCCGTTGTCCTGACGGCCAAGACACTCAGATACCATGTCTCAGCTGGTTGACTAGCTTTAGCTGCATCAAGCTCACGTCCAAAGTATTTCAGATTTGACCAGGATATGGATCTTCGCGGTGTGTCCAGAAAGAATGTATAGGCAATTTTGACATCGAGAAAGATCCGTTTCAGCTCTATATTATATATGCAGCCATTAGTTCCAAAGCCGTGTCTGTATTATTAAGCGACGTACTTTTGGAAAAGCTACTCCCTTGCCAGCTTTTTGCTGCATCACAAACGCCAGTCCGTTCCCATACTGCAAATCCTACTATTCTGCCGGGGTGTCTATCCGCGCCCTCAGCACCCTCGTCGGTATCCCGAACCTTGGCCGCGAGGATGAACTTTCCTCTGTCCAAGAAATCTTGCAGTAGAAGATACTTCCATGCCACAACAAAATCTTCAGGATGGTCGCGGCCACCGGGAAAAAACCAACTCATACCAGCATCGTCACGAAAGGCATCTGCTCCGATGTAAGACAATGATTTCAGCTCTTCCAGGGTGGTGACTCGATGTAGAGTAAGAATGGGTGTCATGGATAGTGTTGACTTTGAATTTTTGTCACTGATCGAATATGTATATTTAGGTAAGGTATCTTCCCCTTCAGCCCTCAGAGTCTGTGGTGTGATGGTATATATATTATCGTAGTATGGGCAGCGACTGAAGCCAAGCCCCGAGCACCGAGTTTCCTTGGAGTGGCGCAGTCTAAAGTTTTCCGAATGCCGAAAGCGACCGTGATTCAACAAACCAACGAGCCCATGCCCATGGTGGGTATTGTTTCAACATATGACACGGTGAAGTCATACTGGCCAACTACGACGTGACTCTGTTGCCTGCGTGTCCCAATGCATTGCTAATCCCTGGATAAGATATTCTCACTATATCAGTTACAGCTTATAGAGCAATGTCATCATTTGGCATGAATTTAAATCCTAAAATTTCTATCGCGACGATTGATGACGAGAGCGCCAGCTCTGAGCAAGTCAACTTATGGGACGGGCTGAAATAACCAAGACCTCTGGTCGGAGATAATGGAATCTGAGAAACAATGGATTAGCTTACCCCGGTGTACGAATCCGTCAGACTATGCTGAAGATAGATCAGACAGGACTACCAAGGGAAACACTCCACGCGATCAGAAGACGAGGAGGGAGGCCCACTAGTGCTGTGCCGCTATATGGGAGAAGGTGCAGACAAGTGTTGTAGTTTTGCTGCTTTCATTAAGGCTACGGTTACCTGGATAGCAGGAAGTCTGGGATGTGGACCCAAACTTATCCTGGATATATCAGTACAAGTTCTTATATATCCTACTCCGGAAGTGTTCGCGACTTGCCTGGTCGGTTTTGTCTCCAACTGGATACCAGTGTTTTTGGGCTTCTGGAAGTATGAAAGAAGTGTCTAATATAGTTTCTAACTCTGCCAAAGCAATCATTCGCTTACGCTGACAGGCAGTCGACCACAGCCACGAATTAAACTCTTGGTTCTGCTTCCACTTTTCGAAGGGGACGGGAGGTTTCGGATAATTCTGCGCGAGGCGCTGTCTCGCCGAGGACCGAACCGCTGCGGAGCGCCTTTCTAATCTTAGTGTAAGGCAACCTCGAATGTCTTTCTTTTCTCTCCTCATCACCCAGATATCCGGCCAGCTATGACGGTATGATTGTAGATGATGACCGAACACCTTAATCAAGACTGAATGCCTTCCACTTCCACTTTGCCGGGTTCTCTGTCGCCTGCTACGGCGACTGATCAGAATGAAGGCTGATTGACTGAGGCAAGACCTGCAAGGCCTGCGGCTAGAAGGTGGGCTGCTAGTAAATGTGTCTAAAAATAAATTGCAGACGACGGCTCAGCGCTGGCTTGCATTGCGGCATTAGGCTTCACTGAGCCTGATCCACTGGGGTTGGGCCGCCGCATATGCAGCGGATTAACCAGTTCATTTACTCCTTATGGAAAGTTAGAATTCGGTGGAGTGGGGCATCCAATACTCATTTATAAACTGGTGAAATGATAAACTTCAACTGCGTCGACTCTTATCAATGGGATATAGTTGGTCCATTCGAGGTCAAAAAGGGAAGCCCAGCCAAGCAATGAACAAGAGAACGTAGAACACAAGGATCCCGAATAAAAATTGCTACCAGAGAAAGAAATCGCACATTCGACCAGAAACCTACTCATTGGCAAAATACCACCAGTACGCACCCAACAGCTTCCTTTCTTCAATATGGTTGTCCCTGTCCAGCTTCTCATGCGGACAATGAGCACCATCGTCCGACCTGCCAACGGGAAGCAGCATGATACTTTTATCGTGACCCAAGGCTTTCTGTATATCCAGCGTTACGCCGATACTATCGTAATGTAGCCATTAGTGATACTGATCTGAGTGTAGCAAAAGAGGGGAAGCAGAAAGCAAAGAAGTAGGTAGGGAACAAAAACCAACCTTCCACTTTCGCGAGTCAGATCTGGCTTCGTGTTATATACTCTGTTTGTTGCTGCTCTTCCCGCCGCGAATTCTGAGTCCTCTGTATTTGCGACCCAGTACGGTGCAGATTCACCAAATTGTTTCACTTCACACGTATTCGTACTACCTAGCTTCTTAAACTCCTGCTCTAGGTAGTGCACCATCAGAGCCGTGACCGCTTTACCTTCCATGGTTGGCACTGTCCGGATGGAGAACTTCCCAGTCACCTTAGAGTAGATGGCTGTTGTCTGATTTGGGCTGGGATCTGCACCGTTGATACCATGGATCGTGATAGAGGGGTATCTCCATCGGTGCATTAGAGTGTCCTTGGCGGTGGCGTATATAGCTGCCTCGCTGCCTATAGTGCTACGGAATTCATCCATATCGAAGTCAATGTCTTCGTATTGGGCGATCTTATCCGGTGTAACGTCATCGACCAGCCCGTTGATTCCGGGGATCAGGATGTTGCCATTCGAGTCGGCTAGCTTGGACAGCATAATCACGAGTTCGGTCATTGGCTCGTGGACCGTCCCTCTATATATACCGCTATGGAGGGGCACAGGCCCATGTCCCGCAAGGGCTTCTGGGCGATTGTTATGGTGAAATAGTTGATGTCTCGAAGGCCGTAAGTGAGACAAGGCTTTCTGGTAGTAAGCCAGTAGTTGTCGGAGATGCAAGCTGCGCCAACCTTGGTGAATATGTCCTTGTGTTCCTGCGCAAATTCTGAGAACCTAACTGAGCCAGACTCTTCCATTCCTTCAAAGCAAAATCGCAGATTTACTGGGACGTCGACTTCCGCTTTTTGGTAGGCCTCAAGGGCACTCAGCCAGGCGAGCACGGGACCCTTGTCATCAGTTGACCCACGCCCATATATATTCTGTTTCGCTAAGATATCCCCTCAAATTACTTATTCGCTAGTGACGCAAGCGAATGCTGAGAGAAAGGATGGGGAAGAGGAATATATAAGCAGAAATAGCAACTTTCTTCAGTGTGTCTGAAAAGGTAGTGGTTGTACCAGCGATAGTAGTAGGCTTAGTAAACCTGCGCACATCCATGTAGGAAGATTATTATCACCAATTGTTCGACAAGTCTCTAGTTGTTGTACTGAGGCATTGTCAATTCTCACAGTTGCAGTATCACCATGCTAGCACAGCAATTTCAAAGGGGGGATGTTGCAAACCGTAGGAGTCGCAACCCAACTAAACAAGAAAGCCACATATACTGAATAAATCTTGTATATTTCCAGGTATAACTTACCGTGTTTCATTGAAGATTAGCCACAGCCAATGATTTTCAAAACGCCAATACGGGCATAGTGAACGATTGCTCTGTTCGAGGACATCTGCTAACTAGGTTGATGTCCCGTATACGGCCCACCCTGTTGACATATATCGATGCAGGAAGCGGAGCCATCAGTGCCATCGATGCCTGGACAGTGCACTCAATTAAAATACGCATACGATACCCGAATGTAGGTCTAATACTGGCATATATAGATAATTGTGTCCTGGAAATTGTTCAATGCCGGCCCCAAAAATGCACAGATAACAAGCTGTTTTCCAGACAGCCATAAGTATATATTGGCGGGAAGGCTAAACAAATACCATGGTATATATTGGAGTGGCAAGCGTTACACTCTATAATGATTGTTGGCTGCAAGCGGACGGGAAGGCTAACCAAACTGAGGGGTATAGAACTGGAGTTGCCAGAGTTGCATTCTGTATTCATTATTAGCCGCAAGCGGAAGTAAATAGTATTTAAGAATTGGAGTCTAAAAGAATCTAGATGCTATAACGGACAAAGGCTTTGTTGAACAGATGATATCACATTTATTTTCACTTCTGGGAAAGGAAATCACATGTGAAATGTCCTTGGTCCAGACACCGGCATTCCGATCTCATTAACGGTCGAGGCCATCCTCCAGCGTCAGTATATCTGTTCTATAGGGCTCATTTGACCCGTGGAACCAGTCGTATAACTTCGTTTTGTCTAGTCTTGTGCATCATGACTTCGGGAAGTTCGGAGGCGTTGTGTCCTGATAGAGAGAGCTGATGTATAAGTAGCGCATCCAACAACTGCTTATGTCTGAATTAGTCCTCAATCCTTCTTACCAACTAGCCTGTCCTGTACTCTCCTTTCGTGTACCCGACTTCTCTACATACCAAACTTTTAAACCGTCATGCCGAAATACAGCCCTATTGTCCAAGAGCTCCGCGACGAGCTACTCTGGGAAGTAGATGACCTCGAGCAGGCGGTCAAAAATGCTCGTAAATGGGATATCCCCGAGCTGGACAAGTACGGCATCATCTCAGCAAGAGGATTTCTTGACTTTGCCGACTGGCTTATCCGAGGTTGGGTTCCTACCGAGTCGACCAAAGGCCGGGACATCTACTACATCCTTTGTGTTTTCTACTTTGTCCTTTCCCAGGAGCCATTGGGCGGTCGCCAGACAAAAATCCACCCGCTAAGTATCAATAAGCCGCTGAAACCCCTGTCAGACTGGGTGGTTCGATTCGCCAAGGAAATCGGCACTAGTATGGACAAGCCTTCGTCCATCAACGAGGCTGCAATAACGACCTTTCGGAACTCTCCTCTCTTCCGTGTCTTCGAATCTGAGGGTGACTCCAAAAACTGGACTTCGTTCAATAAGTTCTTTTATCGAAATCTTGACAGCCCACGTGAAGTAGACAGTCCAGATGACGATCATATTGTGACCTTCCCTGCTGATTCCACTTTCGCTGGCGCATATGCCATCAGCGATGATTCTGAAGTGGTCTTGAAAAAGAAAGAGCACAGAATTGTAAAGGACGAGGTTATTCTGAAGAATGTCCCATGGAGAGTAAGAGATCTTCTGGGTGAATATGGAGACCAGAAAGTTCCTGGGGATGACTCTCAAACCTACGGAGAACTTTTCAAAGATGGACTTTGGACTCATGTCTTCTTGAATTCATTCGACTACCATCGCCAGCATGCACCAGTCTCGGGGACTGTGGAAGTAATCGACGTCATCCAAGGAGCGGCCTACCTCGAGGTGCTGGTGAAGACCGATGAGCAGGTTGGCCACAACTATTTAGAGCTCTCCCGCAACATCGGGGAAAAACCAAAAGATCCCTCTGGCTTCCACACACTCGATGCTCCGGACACTCCAGGCTATCAGTTCCTTCAGACACGAGGAGTGGTAATTATTAACAATGAAAACTTGGGCAGAGTTGTTGTCCTGCCCATTGGCATGGCCATGGTTTCTTCTGTTAACGTGAAGTCGGAGCTTAAGGGTCAGAAGATCAAGAAGGAGGATGAAATCTCGCACTTTGCGTTCGGCGGCTCGGACTGCATCATTATGTTCGAGCAAAAGGCAAGAGCCTCGGGCTTCCCGGACTCTGACCCGGCTTCTCGCGAGCATTTCTTCTACGGTGAAAAGTTGTGCAGGGCCTATTACAAGGAAATCAAAGAACCGAAGGGCTTCGGGTCCCGATTTGGATTGGTTTCCAGATAAGAAATTTCATGCGGGGCCGTGGGAACCTATGAAGAGGGTCTTTTGGTAACAGGTGAATGAAACGTTATGTACCGTCTCTACTTTGATCTGTACTGAAGCTGCAAAGTTGTTACAAAAGTATTTTGTCCATTCTCGCAATTTATTCTTCAATGTTCTCTTCTTTAGTCATTAGTATAACTGGTAATCACTGAATTCGTCTAACCCGTTATATTAGGGTATTAATTGCGATGTGGCTTTACTACAAATATACTGTTGACTCAATTAGCAGTTTTTGTCTCGATTTTACAAAAGTACATGTTATGAAACTCTACTATTGAAGGTGGACGACCTGTCAACTAGGCTAGAGCACCTCGGTGAACTGCCCAACATGTTAGACGTAGAAGATTCCTATCTCGTTTACTAGGTATCAACAAGCTCCTTACAAAGTTTCACTATGAACTGGATGTTTCAGTGACTGCCCGCTCCTCTATATGTGATTGTATGTAAACTGGGTCAACGCGGAATACCCGCACTGTAATGCTTAAATACTAGCCTTTCAAGCTATCCGCACTCTCAACAGCAATATCTAGCATCGTTCTTCAATCGACTTGTTTAATTGGTTCGCTTAGTACTGATGGAGATTCCCTCCCTCTGCGGTTGTCTCCGCAGATGTTGACAAGACTGGCATTTGCATTTTGTTTCCTTTCTGCAGCCTATTGGAGGCCTCGTTTCTTGTTTCTTCTCCCTCGTCCTTCCATAGATGTCGTAGCGCAGAAGGTTGTGCCCCTCATAGACTTCCGCATCAAGTGATTTCGTCGGGAGTTGTTGAGGAATCAATCTTATTTACTGCTGGTAACTCTATTATTTCATAATGCTTTGTATAACAGATAGTCGCTTTCATGGAGAGCATAAGTACCCCTCCATACAGGTGTTACTTCAATCCCCTCCACAGTTGGCGCATTTCTTTCCTAGGCATTTAGAAACCTCCTCAACAAAAGCACACTTCGCCCGTTTCAGTGAACCAAACGAATAGGAATATACAAACAGGTCCTCAATTGTTCTCCTGGGCTTTGAAGTACAAAGCAGGTTTTTCGCGAGTAGCGGTCTTACAGCACAAGTGACATGATCTCGGACACTACAGTGCATAATAGCTTTCTTGAAGATGATTACAATGAAACAAATGCAAAACACTGACATATTTGAGAGGTTACATTCCTCAAGTAACTCAAAGGGTAAGCTAGGCGTTGAGGCCATTCCATTCCTCGTATCGCAGTTCGATGTAGTGCTAAACATTCAATTTCGTTGATGAACATGAGTAGACAGGAATGCTAACCCAAAATACCAATGGGCAGTATCATATTGACCGCGTCGATAATACTTTTCTCCAATTCGATATATTCCTGTCTTCCATCGCGGGACCCCTTTGCCAGGATGTCTAGACTAATCCGTGTGTCCCACCCAGTCGGGTGGACATCTGAAGGCAAGACCTGGCTTGGGTTTCCCTCAGGAACTCTATCTTTAAGAGAAGGGAAGTTTTGCCGAATGGTGTTGACCACAAGCTGTGGTGATATGAGTCCTGCAATGAGAAGAACGTGCTGGTTTGCCGCTGCCGGGTTTTTGAGGGCATCGACATGACTACGGGCAACGTCACGGACATCGACCTGAAACTGCAGTCAGTCCTCTGCTTCTATGCAACGAACCTCTTACCGATGCCTTGAAACATACGAAATGGTAAAATAGAAATGTAACGCCTTCGATTCGCTTGTGAGTTCCATCATTGAAGCTTGCGATCGCGAAATGTTTTGTTTCATTGATGGACTTTGGTCCATGTATAGGGTGAATCATGGGCCCGGTGATGATATCCGGATTTATGCCGGTCAAGTCAAATCCTGGTTTAGCCTTTTCCATAAATTGCCACGCAGCTGCCTCAGCGCGAGTGTTGGAGACGTTATAGCCCGGGACGGTGCCATTCCGTGCGACAGCTTGCTCAGCGGTCGCCTGGATGGGTGTCAAATCGCAGGCATATATCCTCCTTCGAGGCACTAAATGGATTCCAATCTTTCTCCGTATAGGGCCTTCCTTGTCTAGGTAGATCTTCAAAGGAGTTTAGCACCGAGACAGCACTACCAAGAAGCACGAATCGTCTCAGGGACGGACCCCCAAAGTGATGTGCTGCTCGCAATATCTCCGTGGTTCTGAATTTTTGAATGAGTGCTCGTCTGGAATAAACATAGCTAGTAGTGGTTGAGCTCTCCGAAGGGATAATAAGTGAGGCCTCCCTATGGTGGACATAGTGCGGGAGAGAGAAAGGTTTCTAGGATGCATAACCGATGTGTGGCCCTTGTCTTTTGGCATTGGATCTTGATTAAGTCTTAAAAGCTTGATAACATATGGCTAGTCGGGGCACTGCATGTATCTCACAGTGAATCAAAGACCCTGGTTATTTGGCCTTTAACAGGTTGAAACCTATGACGGCCGAGATAGTAGATGGATTTACTCCGAAGGTTACAGTCTCCATGCTTCTCGTATTTCCAATTGTGACAACCAGAGTGGCCGAATTCCGGTGGCAAGGGGATTGATGGGCTAAGCGCAGTCTGCGGTGCTCGAAATACCATCGTCTGGTTTCAAGTTCGATGAAGCATTAGCGCTGGATTTTTGTGTTAGTATCTCCCGTAATACTTAAAACTTCAGTCCGTAGCCAAGGCTGGCCCAGAAGGTCGGTGGTATACGGGGGGGAAACTGGCATATTTACCTCTTGCCATACGTTCCCTTCCAGAGAACGTAATACTTTTACAATCATCGAGACTCATATCATCACCATCGTTATTGGCCCATTCTCTAGACAGACATTTCTCTAACATGGTCATAACGCACGAGTTCGGAGGATGAGCCGAGACCTCCGAAGAAATAAGATGTCATCTCCGCCAATTTCGTAAGAGACCAAAACTAGCAGGATCGGGTTCCTCGGATTCCTTGTGGGTCACAACTCAGGTGATTACTAAGAAACGGCGCTAGGGTCATAGTCATCTTCGGAAATCTCCCATTGCATGTATTTTGCTTCTCGATTGATGCGCTAGACGGCAATCGCATCTGTCTACCTGTTGACCGATCATCTCTTGGACAATGCCAGCCAGCTCTACTGACATGAGTCGCAGAGGATCGCGTGAATTCAAAGCCAGGGGACTTCCGAAAAGTTCCAAGTTGACAGAGAATATTTTCATCAAGCGCGTGGCCCATTGGTTGCTGCGGAAACAGATAGGTATCATCCATATTCTTCTATTGCTGTTCCTCTCCAAAGGCCTGCCACTGACGGCGCAACACCGGGAATAGACATTTCATTCCAGCTGGTTGTTTTCCTCCTTCTCACACATCTTGGTGTACCCGCTCTACGACCATATACGTCGAAGTTCTTCAGGCTATCTTACTGTAACCAGAGCACCGAAAAGTATGGAATTGGATATGATGACCTCTACTTTATAGCCTTCTGGATTATACTCCTCACGGGTCTAAGGGCCAGCTGTATGAAGTATATTCTTGCTCCGCTTAGCCGACGGTGGGGAGTATCAAAAGCCAAAGATGCCACTCGGTTTGCGGAGCAAGGATGGATATCCTTGTATTACAGCATGATGTGGACACTAGGCATGGTATGTTGACCTTCTGTTCCCAGATATTCAGGGATATACGGGATTGACCTGCGACAGTACCTCTATTATAAGTCACCGTATTTCCTCAACATGGAGGAGCTGTGGACCGAATGGCCTCAGAGGGAAATGGACGGCCTGGTTAAAGCATATTACCTGGGACAGTTGTCTTTCTGGATTCAGCAAGTGCTAGTGATCAACATCGAGGACCGGCGGAAAGACCATTGGCAAATGCTAACCCATCATTTCGTAACAATCAGCCTTATGGCAACCTCGTACGTCTATCACCAAACCAAGGTCGGACACTTGATTCTAGTGCTCATGGACGTAATTGATCTCTTTCTGCCAGTATGTTAGCCAAGGACCAATAACGATAAAGTGGCTGACAACGGGAAAAGCTAGCAAAATGTCTTAAATATCTAGGCTTCACCACAATCTGTGATATCCTGTTTGGGCTTTTCATTGTATCGTGGCTCTTTGCGCGCCATCTGCTATTCTTGATTACTTGTTGGAGTATCTATACTGATTTCCCCCGAATAGTCCCACCCGGGTGCTATCGGGGAACTGCAAAAGATCTTCAGGGACCGTTTCCAGTTCCAGAGAACTGGGGGTATTTGATCGAGCCTTTTTATGATCCAGCAGGAACAGTGTGTATGAACAATACCATCATGTATAGCTTTCTATCATTTCTTCTCCTGCTTCAGGTCTTGATGGTCATATGGTTCGCAATCATTGCGCGGATCGCCATACGGGTGTTGGAGGGCAGGAGAGCAGATGATCCTCGAAGCGACGGTGAACAGGACGAACTAGTGGAGAAGGAACAAAGGAATAACGAAGCACCCCAGGGGTCGGCCAAGAATATCAGCGGAAATGCGGTAAGCCAGGACAGGTGGCAACAACACACCGGTGGACGCCAGCGGCGTGCTCTTCGCCAGCCCCCAGGTTCGGGAGGAGCCGCATAATCGGAACAGACGCAATAAGCGGATTAACGAGCCGCTCAGTGAGCCAGGGCATTGAACAGGTTGGACTCAGGTCTCTATGAATTCGACCCTTATTTAAATTATTCAATGTTCACATACTTGACTACATATATATGTGGGTTTATACCCCAGAAGTATTTGAGCCCGTGCAGTACTAGTACTGTGATACATCTGGCGAGAATTAGATTCAAGAACAGTTGAAAGAGGAAAGGACAGAAATAAAGCCAACATTTCAATTATATTAGTTAGTCTCGAATATGTATACTCGGGCTTGGACAGGACACTCTAGCCAGTGTGGTTTATGCATTGCTCGGGTCAATTACAGTGATTGCATACTCATTCTTCGGTAGATTGGTTATAGCCCGCAAAGGCCCGCTTTCCTGACGAGACCTAGCGGCACATGTCAGGACTGAGAAACAGCCGGAAGTCATATATTGTAAATGGATTGATTGACTTGGTGCGTGCCTCAACCGAACACCCTTCTGGATTCGCGTACCCGGTCGTTTGACCGGTACTAATCCAGGCAGTGAATCCGGCGCGAGGACAAGGGAACCCGATCGGGTGTATGGGTCGCCAGGTCGCCAGGCCGTACGTATTTCTGGTTCTTACCAGTAGCGGACCTGGTTAATACCAGTAATGGCTATTGGAAAAACTAAGCTGTAAAAATACATTATCTTACCAGATAGTAAACCTAGCGAGCTCATGTATTTATCGTATTTTTATCTAATTTTTATTGAAAATTCTAATATTTTTTAATATTAATTAATAAATTATAACCTGGTAAGCCTTAATTATAGATTACTGTATATAAATCAGAATTTATTAATTCTATTTTCAATATATTGAACTGGAATCTTTAATAATATTTTAATTATTTATCTTAAAAATTATTAATTATATTTAGTTATTTCTAATTTTTTCTAATAAACTTATATTTTACTAATATATTTTAATATAAATGGAAGCCTTGTTCAGTATTATTAAATTTAACTAGTTATTTGTAATTATAATATTTAATATATATATATATATATATTATACAATGGACTCTTTTATTATGTGATGGCGAGCGGTGTTACTCCTGGATAAATTTACTGAGTGATATAAATTTAGAAAAGTAATACCACTGCTTTCCGAAGAAAGAGTAGATGATACAATATTACAGATATTAGAATTTTTATGCTTATTATGATATAGATACTATTATGATATAGATACAAGCTAGTCTTTAAAGATCTTTAAGGATGAAATTATTTATGAAAATAGTGATTATAGAAAGGGTTACTACATATCATTTTTTACCGCGCGGGGAAGCTGATATTTGGGTAATAGTAAAGTCCAGTATCAGAGTTTATTATAAAACTTAAGGATAGAAAATTTATTATATAAATAGTATGAATGGAGAGACTTAGAAGATGAATATAGTTTAGAAAGAGATGATATAGTCTGAAATTTTTAAAATATAAGCAACATATTTCATGAAATGGAAGAATCGGGAGCCTTTAGTAGGATTAAATGTAAATATTCAGATCTGGAAATGAAGAGTAGGGGTGGGACCAGTATAATAGAGATATACAGGCGGGGATTAGGGAACAGGATGTTATATAGAAAGAAGGTTAAGTAATAGGAGAGTTGTACAGCTGATGAGATTATTGAATAGTATTACTGTGATTATCGCGGATTCTTATATATTCTCTCAACAAGACAGCCTTGGATATTGGAAAGTATAGTGAACTGAAATTCTCTTATCTTAGAATTTCTTCTGTTACCGCTGAT
>NT_166539.1:2508946-2525243 GCF_000002855.4 Aspergillus niger
TTTTAGTTTATAGATTTAATAAGACGGAGCTATTCTGATAAACCACAGGATTTTTTCTATCTAGAGTCTCAAAAGTTCTTGTAGATAAAGGAATCCTAGAAATAATACTAGATTTAAGAATGAGTAGAAGATTGAATAATAAAGATATAATATCTATATCTACTGTTCAACTGATATATGACCGCGCCGTAAACTGTCATGATTCTACGGAGTTAGTATGAAATAGGTTATTACAGGTGAGAAGACTTCCAACTAGATGAATAGAGATGGCTCACAAATTAATCTTAAGAGGCGACAGATTTAGCCCATGGATTAACACTTATTTGTAATTAATAATCTAAGCTTCTTCTGAGGTAAGAATAATCTAATTAGTTTATTATTAACTACTACCATCCAAAGTTTACATGCATGCTTGGGCCATCCGAGTGTTAAAAATAGATTGAAACCCTCTATTTATATCCAGATTTGGTGTTCACCCCATGTATATTAATGTCTTTTAGATAATTTATCATCCAGCTCAAGGTTTCTTAGTCTGTTTTAGATTATTATTTTCTTATTTTAATTGTTCTTATCTCGCCATGGCTCCCAGAGTTGTTATTACTTTTGTAAGTTAAATCCCATTTTTATAGCTAATACTGTTCCTAATAATGTGGTTGGACAGTACTCCATGTACAGCTATATTAAAAGATTGGTTTAAGTAGAATTGAAGGAAATCTAAGCTGCTGGTAGTCATACTGATCTTTATTAATAAGCATTCTAAGTCATGCTTTGTTATATTTCTAAGTAGAAAGCTAAAGTAAATAATTAAGAATCTAAGAGATGCTCTCTGTTGAGGTCCTGGCGAAGATGCACACTTCCCCCAAATCTTTGGTATCTGTAATTAAGCTGGAGTAATCAATTTAATATGAAGCTGTTTTCTTCAGTATTTCCACTTGCTTTGGGAACTTCCCCGTCCAATGGAAAGCTTTTTGGGATCAGACTGGTGGTATTTGGGCGTCGGGCGGTTACTGGAGCAAATATGCCAGTCTGTTCGTCTCGACCGGAATCCTGGGAGGTGGCCAGGAATCTACTGTATTAGCGGCTATGAGTACTCTCGCCTATTATGGCTTTATTTATATATCTCTAGATTATAAGACGATATTTCTGCTTCTTACTAATCTCAAGGAGATCCATGGTGGAAGTGTCTGGGGTATTAGTATTTTTAGTATTGGTTTTCTCTCTTCTTTCTTATTATTTTCTCGTTATTGTACGTCCAGGCCATATTGAATATGCTTCTTTGATTTAGGGGGCGGATCGCTCCCGTCAGTCTAGTAAGCTTGAGCTTTCTATTACTGAGGTCCAGGGCAAGTTATTCTATCAGCATATTTCCCGGCTTAATCTCGCTTGATTATAAGATAGCTACTAGAAAGAGATGTGTATTATCAGACAGAATGGCCTATTCCAGATATTATTGGATTAGTCAAGGCTCGCATCACCTCATAGAAAACAGCGGGCTGACTGTGTCCTGTCCCAGGATGATGTTGAAGGGGGACCATATGGATTGCCTAACAAGTACATCATATGTTGATCTTTCTTTGGGCTCTCACCGCATTTTGTTCAGTACTAGTTAGGGATGGTTTCTGTATGCTTTACAAGATAGTAGGTTATATTTTTAAAAATAATAGACTGTATTTTGGCTCTACAAAGTACCTGCTTAGTTTCGGGTTATAGGAGTTGTGGTTACTTGAAGATATTATTTTCTTTTTCTTTCTGAGTATATCTCTGAGGAATTATAAATGATTATTTTTAGAATTCATTATTAATTCTTATAAGGTCTCTTTTCCAGTAACTTAATAAGCTCAAATTAAAGATCTATGAAATTTGACCAGAGATAGCAAAAGAAGGCAGTACGGAAGAGCAGGGCTTCTTTTTTAAGTTATACTGTCCGACTGCTTCCATGATTTAACTTCGCAAAATTAATATCTCATTTCGGCTATTATTTTTTTCTATCCCATTTCGAAAGGAGCACTCAGTAGACAATCGAGTAAAATAAACTTAACAGCGTTGGGGGGTGTTGTTCAGCGGGCGCGAGGAATAGAGTGTAAGAGAATATATATCTGGTTGTTCACCAGCTAACTCACTCCTCAGGCCGGAGTATATAGTTGTCTTATACTTATAGTTGCCCCAGGCATAAATATATATCAATTTTAGACTCATTTGTCTCCGAGAAGTGGGCCGGCTCTAAGATATCTAGATTTACTATATTAGTATATAGAAATACTTGATCTCTCTTCCAATTCTCAGCAAGTAGAGTCACTGTAGTGAGAAATAATTTTGATTGTATCATTCCATCATTCATGGAACCCCATTCCGTTTAATATAAGCACTAAAGAAGATAGTTATTGTTGTACAATCTCGCTGAGAGGAATACACGACCAAGCAATAAGTCAGCAAAAGCTCTTTCCAGACAGACAAAATAGGCTTACCCCTCCAGTTGACTGCCCGTTTGCGCAACAACGCTACTGTATGATCTAAGCTTTGAGGGTTAGACACCATGCATTGCAACATGCAGTTATTTCTCAATGGACCTCACCGGCAGGTAGGAAAAAGCCCGTACTTCCCCGTCTATTTTAAATACACCGCGTGGTCGCCTCTATGTTGTGGACTCGCCCGGAAATACTCCCTCTCCCCGATACATTTGGCAGCCACTTCGTTCCATGTTATCTCGAGAGGCCCCGAGTAGTGTGAGGCCTAGATGTCATCAGTGGATGACGATCAATTGGAGACAGGCGCGTACCAGTTGCTCTCGTGATAGAGGCCATTGGCGGTTAGAATGCAAAACATGATTTGGCCATGGTGTTTTAAGTCGTATCATAGAGCCATCGGCATCACCTTCCCGACAATATTCGAAGGCTGGTGAAGTGGAAGCGGACAGTGATAGACAATGCTCCAACGCGATCGCTCTGTCTGCTTTGCTTAACATTACTGATGACATATCCCGCACAGGCAGACCGCATCTTGGTCATGACCACCAACGCTATCGGGCAGCTGGCTCGCGCTCCCCTACGTTCCGGGCGCGTTAATCTGAAGGTCCGCTGTGGACATGCAGACTTTGCCTAAGAAAACTTTCTCGTATCGTCCATGTAACCGCCGCTAGACACGTTTTCGGTGTTCTGGGCGCAGGGGGGCAGATTCGTCAACGTTTCTCGCCAGCCTACTCTGAGTAGACGTGAGATTATATTGTCCAATCTGCTATCCTCGCATAATGCCCCTTCATGTCGTTACCGTGCAGCAGAGGTCCAGAATTACCTCTTGCAGTACACAAGTCGTGCTTTGGAAGCAGTCAAGGTGTTTTTTACCTCGTTAGGTAAACCGCAACTGCACTTCTACTTCGATACCGATTGCGAGGAAGACTTGTCTTCCTTTTATCCCCCAGGCTCACCGGATGTATTCATGTTCAACGGCCAAATCTACAGCATTTGGGTAAATGTCGCGATCTTCTCTCGGCACAGAGCGAGCAACGACAAGGCGAACAATCAAGTCCTTATCCTTCTCCAACATGCTTCAAAGGATCTCAAGTCTGGGTATTGGGACAGTAATATTAAACATATAAATACCAACACACGTACCCCTGTAAAATATACATTTATAGGATATTCGTAGTACATACTAAAACTAAATATCTTACATACATAGATAATTAGATTTTCATAAAAATACGCGTGTGTTGGCGGTTGGGAATAACTTCGAGTTTCCACATTGTGTTGCAGCCTTTAACGAGATCTTCGGATCGGCGGGGAATTGCGTTATATAGAGGCATATAATAGAAATGATTGGATAAACCTGATAAGTGGATTGGCTGCAAATAAGGTTAAATTACATCACCTGGACCCTTGAAACTGGTCTAAGAACCACGGGCTCGGACTATTCACGAAGTAACCCCCCCACATTCCGCGCGCACCACAGCGTTCACCTGAAGAAGTTCTAGCAAAACCCTCATCTTCGATCTTCGCTCCCTTGAACGTAACTCGGTTTAACATGGCGAACGGGGCGGCAGCTAGTATTCCCCTGGCTCTTCTTTCAGCGCCGGCCGACCGGCGGCGACATGGGCACCCTACCGATGGCCGTGATTCAGAGGCTCATGTGACCGGTTTGATATAGCTCCTTGAGTAAACCTGCGATGTCGAATGGCTCTTACTGATGGTTATTTTTTCCAGATGATGGCCGCGTGGGAATCGCGGTCGACGAAGACGATCCGCAAGTAGCCAGTCTGCTACAGGCGCTCCAGCGCCGGCCAATCCCGCATCCTTCAGAGATCGAGAAGGAGGCTTATTTTCCACTCCGGCTTAATGTGGTGATACATGTTGTTGGATCGCGTGGTGACGTCCAACCATTCGTTGCACTGGGCCGGGCTCTGCAAAAACAGGGACATCGCGTGAGACTGGCGACTCATTTCGTATTCCGAGACTTTGTGAAAGATAATGGGCTGGAGTTCTTCAATATCGGGGGTGACCCGGCGGAATTAATGTCGTACATGGTCAAGAACCCGAAGCTGATCCCCAAGATGGAGACTCTTGTTAAAGGGACTGTCGGGAGACGTCGCGGAGAGATTCGAAAAATGATTGGAGGATGTTGGCGGTCTTGCTTCGAAAGCGGCGAAGGCATCGACACGACTGGTAACGAGGCCATAACTGCGCTGCCATTCGTGGCTGACGCGATTATTGCAAATCCGCCAAGTTTTGCACACTTCCATTGTGCCCAGAAAATGGGAGTACCTCTGCATTTGATGTTTACGTAGGTTCCTGTCTATGAAATCTAGGCAAACGGTTATTGATGTTCCTAGGATGCCATGGTCTCCTACTCAGGCCTTTCCACATCCCCTGGCTAATATTCTTACCCACGATACAAGACCTTCCGTTGCCAACTTCGTTTCTTATATTCTTACAGAGATGCTCATCTGGCAAGGGGTGGGTGACTTGATTAATGAGTTCCGTCGCTTTGAGCTGGGCTTGGATCAGCTGGAAGGCACAGGCGCGCCGAGCTTGCTCCACCGGCTTCGTGTCCCCTTCACATATCTCTGGTCCGCACTCTACCTTGATTACTGCCACGTAGATATATTCATCACTTGTCAATAGGTCCCCTTCACTGCTTCCCAAGCCAGATGACTGGCCCGATCACATCAATGTAACCGGCTTCCAATTTCTTCCCTCGAATCGCGACTATACTCCTCCACAGGATCTAGCCGATTTCCTTGAGACGGGGGCCCCCCGCCACTGTACATTGGATTTGGTTCCATTGTAGTCGATGATCCAGATGCTCTTACGCAAACTATCCTTGAGGCGGTCGAAATAACAGGCCAACGGGCCATCATTTCAAAAGGATGGGGTGGACTTGGAGCCGACGAAATTAACCAACGTGATGTATTCTTCTTAGGTAACTGCCCGCATGACTGGTTATTCCAGAGAGTCTCCTGTGTGGTTCATCATGGTGGTGCTGGAACAACAGCTACTGGAGTTGCCTTGGGACGACCGACAATCATTGTCCCGTTTTTCGGCGACCAGCCCTTTTGGGGGTCTTTGGTGGCACAGAACGGCGCCGGGCCCCCGCCTATTCCAATACGAAACCTGACTGCAGACCGTTTGGCCAGCGCAATCCATTCCTGTCTGAAGCCTGACACTGCCGAAAAGGCACAGAAGCTGGGTGAGAATATTCGAGCAGAGGACGGTGCTCGCAGTGCAGTAGACAACTTTCACCAGCAGCTGGATACTCAACGTCTTCAATGTGCGCTGTGCCCTGATCGTCCAGCCGTGTGGCGCATCAAGAGCACAAGAATACTGCTTAGTGCATTTGCGGCCACTGTTTTAGTCGTGGACAAGAAACTCAACCCAAAAGATGTAAAACTGTGGGCAACTCACCTCGGAGCTTTATCGCGCGTCTTAGCTAAATTAGGAAAACAGATACTATTCAAAACGCTATAACACAAACTATGGCTGCCTAGGGACCGAGGCTTTCGCAGGAGCGATGAGCAATTTCCTTACCGGGATCGTCGAAATGCCGCTAAATGCGGTGCAAAATATCCGACAGCCGCCTTCGGACAGATTTGCTGCTCATTATAACCTACCTTCCCATGAGGCATACCAGACTATGCAGTCACCAGGGTCGCCGAGAGTCTTTGGCCAGGGAGAAGGAACACTAAACAACGATACAAGGGTAACACCAGGCTTAACAGCAGCGACAACGATTAAGTCTCAGGCGGATGCACCGTCCATGGCGACTAAAAGGGGTCCATTGCAGAAATTAGCGGCCAGCGCAAGCTATATGGGTCGTCGGACTCTAAATTGGATGGTAGAAGTACCCATGGGGCTTACTGTGATGTTGTCCCAGGGCTTCCATAATTTACCGCTCATGTATCATGATCGTGCTGTGAGGGATACACCGGAAGTCACTGGCGTGAAATCTGGTTTCGTAGCGGCTGGAAAGGTACAACGATCCTGGTCCTTCAGAACATGGTAAAGCACTAACAAAACCAGGAATTTGCCTACGGCATATATGATGGAGTTACTGGACTAGTGACTCAGCCCAGCCAGGGCTGGAATGACGGGGGATTTGGTGGAATGACTAAAGGAATAGGTAAAGGAGTGGGAGGCGTACTTCTCAAACCTCAAGCCGGTGAGTGGAGCCGGTGATCGCTGCATACGGTATTCCAACAAAATCTTGACTAACTGCATCATGAAATAAATACAGGATTATGGGGATTGCTCGGTTATCCCTTAGAAGGAATTCATCGAGAAATTGAGCAGTCATATGGTGCTAATCGAGTGGACTACGTGGTAGAGTCGCGAATCAGGCAAGGGCTTATGGAATTGGACACCGCTTCACAAGAGGAGAGGGCAGCTGTGTTGGATAACTGGAGCAGGCGTGAGACAGAAGGTTGGCATTAAGTAGGAAAAACAGCCTCAATGAGCCCGGCACACATCAATCGCTGTAAATTGCACCTAAGTCCTTGGCCTAATGTAAGGGGAATTATATGGAGAAATTCCGGTGCAACAAGATAACGTATGTAGAAGACTAGAAACATGCGTCAAGGCTATGGCGATCTATGCTTTTGCACTTTGTCTGGAGCTCTCCACTAACTAACGGGTTTTTGAGCAAGCGTTAACTTGAGGATCTTGGAGTTGGCCATGGTGCATGCACAGTCTATATTATCCTCTCAATAGTTTAATGCAATGTTTATGTTTGAGGACATCATACCGGACCTGTGTGGATGCGCTTCCGTTCTGCCCCAGGAATCCAAGTTGATATGCCCGGATGGCTCTCGAAAGCTGAACTTCTGCCAGAAGACCCGGATATCCCTATACAGTCCAACATCATAGCTACGCCTCGCATGCCTATGTGACCTTATATTACTAATCCTAGATTCTAAAATAGGCAACAGGCTATGGAGGTAAGACTTGATAAGTTGTCTTGCGAACCCATAAGTCATAGGCAGGCCCAAAGATAAAAGTTCAAAACCCGACCAGCCGCTTAGAAAGGTCTAGTCATGATGTCACATTGATTCGGTTTTGTGGTTATGTAAACAGCTGCGTTTGCCGATAACTCCCGCGGCAAAGTGAAGGAGGTTAGTATATGCTTCCTGCTAGTGCCAGGTCAAAAGAAGATCAAATACTAACGGCATCCCGATGGACACAATCAGTGACTCCGCGTTTGGCAAGGTGGTTCGTTTTTTGACGAAGTCCCGACTGCTTCCGTACTCCGAAGAGAAAGTTCACGATATTTGTCATCAGTATGCAAGAGAGCAGCCGGAAGCCAGAGATGAAAAGACGCCACTGTCACCAGTGGGAGGTGCGGAAGAAGACGAGACCTAGGGGTTATACAGTGTCATGTCACAGGCCTCCCGAGTGACTCGGCGGAACTCTTGGCAATCAACTCTCGATGGGAGGTCGAGTGTCATTCGACCTGGAGCAATGTCCGGGGAGGACGTTATTGTTGTGGACTGGCGAGGGCCAAGTGATAGTGAGGTATGTCTCCTCCCGCAGGCGAAGACTGTGATATTATTCCTGTCGGAAACAAAAAGCTAATAGGGAGCACCTAGAATCCTCAAAACTGGAGTACCGCGAAGAAATTCCTCGTTAGTTGTGAGATATGGCTGCTCACATTTGCGATCTATATCGGTTCTGCCATCTACACCCCAGGCATCCCTGGCGTTTCGGAGCAGATTGGGGTGAGTAACGTGGCAGCATGTCCTTGGTCTTACTCTTTTTGTTTTTGGTTATGGCCTTGGTATGTACCTCCCGTCCTCCCAGACCCCTGAAGGGCAACAACTAACAGTATATTAGGCCCAATGGTATGGTCGCCCCTGTCAGAGCTGCCTAATATTGGTCGAAGCCCGATCTATATCCTCACACTGGTTGTCTTTGTCTTCTTCCAGTTTGCTATTATCTATGCTAAGAATTTTGGAATGCTTCTTGTCTTTCGCTTTCTCACGGGCTTTATTGGCTCCCCTTGTCTTGCAACTGGAGCTGTATCTATGAGTGATATCTGGAAAGCCCAAGCCCGTGATTATATGATTGGCATCTGGGGCTGCTTTGCCGTTGCAGCCCCTGTTCTAGGCCCCCTGGTTGGCGGATTTGCAGCTCCTGTTAACGGATGGATCTGGACAATCTGGCAGTTGCTTTGGGTCTCGGCATTTACTCTTGTTATATAGTTCTTTCTCCTGCCTGATACCTACGCCCCTAACATTCTATGTCAACGGGCACGGCGGATCAGAAAGATCACTGGCAACCCCAATTACATGTCTGAGTCCGAGATAGAGCTCATGCAACTAAATCCATATGTCAGGACGGTTGAAAATCTCCTCGCTAGCCTCGATTAACAATTACATCCTAGGTGGTTCTATTCGAGGCACTTGTTAGACCCTTCGAATTATGCTTCTTCGAGCCCGTTGTTTTCCTCATGAACCTGTACATTTCCATTATATACGGGATGCTGTATATCTGGTTTGAGGCTTTCCCCATTGTGTTTGGCGAACTTCACGGCTTCAACCCCGGCGAAGTCGGACTAGCCTTCCTAGGAATCCTGGTATCCAGCTGTTGCATTGCGATTCCTGCATACTTCTACTGGAAATGGAAGTATCAATCCAAACACTTTGGCGGAAACTGGAATATTAAGCCAGAATACCAGCTTCCGCCTGCCTGTGTCGGAGTTATTTTACTCCCTATCTCCATCTTCTGGTTTAGCTGGACAGGTAACTTTGCTTCTGTCCACTGGATCGTCCCTACCATAGCCTCTATACTCTTTGCTGTCGGTGGCTGTTTTATTTTCAACAGTATCTTTACCTACCTGGCACATGCATATCCAAAATAGACTGCCTCCTCCCTGGCTGGAAATGACTTTATGCGATCCTCGTTCAGAACTGGCTTCCCGCTGTTCGCAACAGCTATGTTCCATAACCTCGGCGTGGGCTGGGCATGCACCCTCTTGGACTGCTTGTGTGTGCTGTTCATTCCTTATCCGTTTGTCTTGTACATCTTTGGAAAGCGTATCAGGATGGCAAGTAAGCATGCTCGTCATGATATCTAACCCCCGCCAATCCAGGAGGAACTCACCGTTTAGATATAGCGGGATATAAAATCGGAGGGAATATGTTCAGTTCATGGTTATCTATTCTGCGACATGCTCTTAGCGTTGGACTCCCTTGAAAATACTAGACAGGCTCGGCGCACGTACACCATGCGTAAATATATTATTACATATACGGCGATGGCGACTCTAGCTACTGGACAGGTGGTGATAAGTCGGCAGATCATGCGTTATTCTGTCGGTTGTCTACTCTTCCCTCACCGAGTAATAGTAACCAGGAGAGAGAGAGCTGTTGATGTACCATGCACCTCGGAGTTTAGTCGGTCCCAGGGAATCCCGGAATCGCCGGCCCATGCTGCTCTACGTTTCATGGTCCCTAGAAATGTACCACTCGTGCTGACTTGAAGATTCTCTAACCACTAACTTAGGGGAAAGTAAGTGGCCACAACTGCCAGGGCTCTCCCTTGCGCCAAGGGGTGGGTGGTTGTTTCCTTTTCTGCAAATGTGAAATAAAAGGTTTTGGAAATCTGCAGCGGGCCATAAGGGGGCTTTGCGTAGTGTGCAGGACTTCGCGCACTTCCATGTCTGGTACACTTGCCACGCCGGTCGCCCTCAGTCCGCCATCCATCCTTTCCGAGCAATCACGGTACAGTTGGAACTAACAAGGAAGTTCCTACGAATATCATTTATCGGGAAGGTTTAGCAAATATTTCGCGCACTAGGCAATTATTCTGATTACGTGTCATTGTAGAACAGGTCTGCAGAGCACTTTTTGCCATCTTACGCAAGGGCGCTGTTGTTCACGCTGTTTACCAGTTGTCTATCTACAAAGTGGAGGTGACCATCTTAAAGGAGTAGGTCCCACTGCATTGATTGATACTTAGACAGACTACTCTTTGCCCCTTCGCTGACCTCTCGCTTGCCTTCAGTCCAAGCATTTGTATTTCCATTCTCAAGAGACCAACATGTAATTCACTTGCCCTGCCATGGGTGTCGTTTCCAAGACAATGAATACTGGACACTATGACCAATCAATTCCAGCAAATACTTCCTTCATACCGACTAAGCCAGTGATCTTCAGATCTCTGCTCGTAAGAACCTGCTCATCGGGGGATGTCCAGCTCTTCTCGCCGGCTACTTCCCAGTACTTGAACATGAGGCCAACCTCAAGTCCCCACTTAGGCCACAGCTTATCATAATGCTCTAAGGAAACCGCCACATACTCCGCAGGCTTGCCCGATACCTCTGACCACAGCTTCAGCACATCCGCGGCTGTCCTGGTCTCAGTAGCGCCTAGGACTACCTTGCCTGGAAGGGTGAGTTGAGGCTGGTCCAGGATCGCAAGAGCGTAAATACCAGTATTAACCCTGGTGTCGCCCATGGTGGTGATGGGCGTATTTTCAGAGACCGGGAAGACCTGGAGGTGCTTGCCGGAGGATTTCTGCATCCAGAGTCAGTAGGTCAAAAACATTGTGGAATCCTATCGACACCAACCACAAAATTGGGGACTATCATCGGCATGACAATGTTGGAAGCGTAATAAGTAACCCACAAGAAAGTGGTCTTGGCCAGTAGATCTCGGTCTTGTTTAATAAATTGGTCGACCTTGAATTTACTCTCGAAGTGGGGCACGGAACATGTGCCGCCTGAGATCTTCCTGTTGTCAGGAAGTGTACTCCAAATGTAGTGCTTGAGAGTAGGAGTTTTGGCGGCTGCTTTAGCAAGGTTGATGCCCTGCGAGGCCTCGATTTCAATTGACTCTTCGGCATTGTGCTGTGCGAAGGCGGCAAAGAAATCGGTAACAGCAAAGATTGCATAGGATCCCTTTCAGAGCGTCAGTGGAGATTTTTCGTAATTCGAATGTTTGCCTGGCGCACCTTGAATGCCTTTACCAGGGACGCTTCATCATTCGCGTCCGCAGATACCATCTCAACTCCTTGAGCAGTAAGTGCTTTGGCTGCCTCGCTGTTGATGTTGCGAGTAATACCACGGACCTTGTAATTACCCGACTTCAAAGCGGAGGCAACAACTGAGCCACCTTGTGCTCCGGTGGCGCCAACGACAGTGATAAGCTTGGACATATTGGCGTTTGAGTGTCGGCTAGGAATGATAGACGAGAATGTAGTAATTGAAGGCGGTTCTGTTGCGTAGTAGATATTGTGCGGAATATTGGGAAGGTGTGTCGATGTCGATATATATACCCATGGAGAGTAGAAATGACGACCTTAGCATGGGCGCTGTTGTTCACGCTGTTTACCAGGTGTCTATCTACAAAGTAAATGCGTCCAGCTTAATGGAGTAGGTCCCACTGAATTGATTGATGCTCGCCCCACTTACCAAGTGGGTTCGGACACGGAGTCAACTAGAAGGGCCTCCAATGAGTGTAATCAGAAAAGCCCCACTTTATGCAAGTGGACTTGGTTTATGCTCGCCCCATTACCAACTGGGTTCGGTCGGTTTCCCCGGAAAAGATAGACCCCGAACGGAAGAGGAAAATGCAATTCCAAACCACTGTGGATCCCACACACCCTTCCTATTGGTTATGTGCTTGCATTTATGCTTATGGATATCGGGTCCGCAAAACAGCGAACGAAAGGACTGCCGACCCAGATTACGAGCAAGGCCAGAACCGAGCAAACAGGCAACACAGGTGCAAAAGAAAACAAATCGGCACACGGCGGACGAGAATATTGGAGGAAAGATAGAGGAAGAAAGCCGAGGCTCGGCTTCTGGTTCACGCCAATCAGCAAGATACACGTTGCGGATAACAGGGAAATAAGTCTAAAGGAGATACTACGATTAGAGGACAGGAACAATTCGGCCCAGAGAAGCTCAGAGTAGACTGAATAGGAACAAGTGTTCCGTACTATTTCTCTGAGGGTGGCTCGATGATCCATCTAATCCATCCAGACAAATCCTAACCTTGGCACGGCGTGAGGAACATATGGGACCTTGGGGCGGTCCGAGGCGGTCCGAGGAAATGCATAATGCCTAGATCCTTGGTACTGAGAGGGAATACCGGGTGCAGGATCTGATCGCTCCGAAGTTGTTCATCTCGACCTGTCTCGAGCGCTCTAATTTCCACGTCTTATTCCTTATAGTCTATCCCATTCGCTTGGCTGCTGACACCGCCAAAGTGGTGAACGACAGGCCCAAGGAGTGCCAACAGAGTCTCATCTCACGTGAAGAATGCGTCCCGTTATTCACCCATTCCGGCCTCTATCGTCTCCCCCTAACTGTGGAAAAACGGGGTCCCATGATAACAGGATGTATGTCATTCGACGTATTCGGGGAGAGGAATGGGATTGGGAGGATTCCATCATTGGTCTCGCTACAACAACCTACCGCTCCAGTAGCAACTGCATGGTGGAAGATTTCCGCGCTTACATGACCCTCGGCAAGCTGGCTTTCTTCACATCAATTTCACCAAGTGCGCTTTCTCCCTTCACGGCTCCTTGCTGTGAGTTGACGGGCCAGCGTGCTACCTAAGCTGGTGCCTACCACATCGTTATGCTCATATCCTGGGCGTCGCCCTAGGAAACACCATCGCCCGTTATTCTACCGTGGTCTCTCATCAAATCTCTTTAGCTGTGTTGACGATGTCCTTGTTGACAGAATATCTGGTGGTATCCATACACTATACAAGCGTGCCAACCTAAGGCCGGCGTCTCCTCTATAGCCATTCTAGGCACAGGCGGCCTTCCACTTAGGCCGGCTTTACCAACCAAGCCCTGGGTGCGCTGCGTTAGAATATCCCCAGTTTGTTCAAAAAGCCAGATCTCAAATCAAACGCACATCGGAGTGAACCGCGTGTTCTGCTACCGTAATGAAAGCACACTTTAAGTATATTGGTCCACATATATAGGGATACCAAGCCTGGATATCATTTACACTAGGGATTCCAGTACTGTAAGTCATTCCGAGGCTCCGAGATGCCGATGCAATGCACAAATGATCCTTCATGCATGGGTAGGTATCCGTGATCCTGATCGACGCAGGGCGCAATCAACTATATATCTAGTGATCTGCAACTATGAAGGTTAGTCTAGAAAGTAGTTCGCACTATGATTCGGATGTGTTCGGGACAGATTTGATGTAATCAGATCCCTTGTGAGCACATCACAAGTGACACGTAGTTAGGCATTTTGTTACTGTTGTTTTCCGACGTTGAAGCGCGTACTGCCATTTCGGCTCACGCTGTCGAATGCAAATATTGATACACATTCCACAGCCACACGCTTATGTGCCTGTTCCCTATACCCCTGGCTTAGGGATCCCGATGGGTGCAGATCGTCAGTGGGCATGGGCAGAAGGCTAGCACCCAAGAAGCCCAGCTAAGATTAGGGGTTTTGATTCATGAGAGACATAAATTCCTAGCACTACCCAGGATGAATTGAGCACGCCGATATCTCTCATCCACGTCCTTTCCATAATGGCGTTCCCAAGTCCTCTCTTTGCCTTCTTTATGCTCCTAGGCCTTCTAGATTCCGTTCGGGCTATAGGGAATTGGTCCTGTCCTGACCTGATAACCAGCTCCGTGCCGGTTAAATTCGCGTTGATCTTAACGGAACAAAATATCTCTCCGGATGGGTTCCAAAGAAAGGGTATATTGGTGAACGGCCAATTCCCTGGCCCTATCCTTGAGGTTTGCCAAGGAGTTGAGGTTGAAGTCCAAGTGTGGAATGAACTCCCTTATCCAGTGACGGTCCATTTTCACGGTGAGACTCGCCTATAGTGGTCGCATGTTATTGAAATGTCAAGCTCTGATAACTTCATTGATATTGTGCAGGGATCGAACAGAGAGAAACTCCATGGTCCGATGGTGTTCCCGGGGTATCGCAAAAAGGGATTCAGCCAGGATTATCTTTTACATATAAATGGAGAGCTACTGATTCTAGGAGCTACTTTTATCATTCTTACGAAAGAGGCCATCTCGAGGATGGATTATATGGAGCAATCTACATCCACCCCAGGAATTCCGTGGAACGGCCGTTTGCACAGATCACCGATGATCCTAGCCAACTTGAAGCAATGCATATTGCAGAGCAGAACACAAAACCAATCATCCTGTCCGATTGGCGTCACTTGGCATCCGAGCAAGTATGGGAGGCCGAGGAAGCTACTGGACTGGATGCATATTGTGCTAACGCACTGTTAATAAATGGCAAAGGATCTGTTACTTGCTTATCGCAAGAGACAATTGACGAGTTTACCAGTGAGGACCTGAAGCCTCTTCTCAATGGATCTCATCTAACCGATATTGGGTGCGTAATATAACCGCAGGCCTCTAGGTTGTGCCTCGCTGACAGAAACACAATTAGATGTCTGCCTCCGACCATCCCAGCCGCCCAAGGTCCTTACCGTCACAATTTTAGCGCCGTTCCTCAGAGCTTATTTTCGGGGTGCAACGCATCACATGGAGCAACGGAGACACTGCTTGTTGATCCCGGGCTTCAATACAGCAGCTGGGATCTCATAAATGCCGGTGGTCTTGCAACCCTCTCCTTCTCGATTGACGAGCATCCAATGTATGTTTATGCGGTTGATGGGCGATATATTGTACCCAAGCTTGTGGAGGCCGTTAAATTGGTTCCTGGACGGCGATTCTCTGTCCTCGTCAAGCTTGACAAGCCTCCCCGTGACTATACAGTGCGGTCGAACATAGTTGGAAATCAAATTCTGAATACCACGACAATAATGTCCTATGATGCTGCTGTACGGTTCCAGAACGACCCATCTACCCCTTACATCGACATCACCGGTCGCAACGCCACACCTGATGCAGTACTCCTGGACGAAACACAAGTCGTCCCCTTTCCCGTGGAGGTACCGGCACAAACAGCAGATCAGACTTTTGTTCTGCACATTGATCGGTTTAATTCCTCTTACCAATGGACCCTCGGCAACGGCAGCTTCCCCCTCTCCCTGGAAGAAGCAGCACCTCTTCTCTTCTACCCGGACTCCGAGGTTGCGCATAGTGACCTGACCATCCGCACCACGAATGGCAGTTGGGTCGACCTGATCTTCTACGTGAGGTCGGCGCCCCAACCTGAACATCCAATACATAAACACTCAAATAAGTTTTTCTACATTGGATCCGGTCAGGGTGAGTGGGAATACCCCTCTGTCGCTGAGGCAATGCGCGATATTCCTCATAATTTCAATCTCCACAATCCCCCACTCTTTGATACTATAGCCACACCCGCCGCTATGTCCGATCCGGTATGGACAGCTGTACGGTATCACGTTGTGAATCCGGGGGCATTTGTGGTCCATTGTCATATCCAAGTCCATATCAATGGCGGCATGAGTTTGGCAGTTCTGGATGGCATAGATGCTTGGCCACAAATACCTGACGAATACCAGATCACCAACTGACCCTTAGGGGTCTGTAGAAGTGATGGATGCTTCGAACTCCCGACCATACGGGCTACAAGGACCCAAAACCCGCTCAAGCCAGCAGGTGTTAAATGTGGAACGGTTCATGTCGGAGTTACCCCACGCATATCTTGAGTTGTATTCAGCCCTTAGTTGATCGATTGATTGATTAAATTATTGACGCTTTCCCAGCCGCCCATAGATAAGTATGCAGCCAAGATCCTTGTCAACCGCCAGTCCTAGTTTTACGTGCGTAGGAAAGGGGTTCTATTTAAATTAATAATAACATATACCTCGAATGTTTGTAGACTTTCCCACAAGGCGGATAAGAAATTTGGTCTGCCGGCAGTAGAATGGGATC
>NT_166521.1:0-94575 GCF_000002855.4 Aspergillus niger
GATCAATAACTAGAATATATATTTATTAGATTTATTCAAAATTTTTTATAAATTCTCTAGAATTAAAAATACGGAATATCTTAAAAATATAAGTAAATACAGGTATTGAATATCACCAGCTATTATATATATTTATATTTATCCGAAAAAAATATTAAAAACTAAGTTTATTGTTACCATAATCTATATATTTAAGATAAAGTCTAACACTCTTTTAATAGCTGAAATATACCAAACTAAAAGAGTAATTTTCATACAGTATTATTAGATAGGCCGCGCGATTGTATGGACCGCGTGATTGATATATGTTAAATGCTCAGATTAATCATCTCACTCATACTTTGTACAACCAACTAAAAGTTTACTACAAGATATGTACACAGTATAGTTGGCCTCAGAGAGACCCACATTTGCATTCACAGCCCTTTGGAGTGTGGTCACAAATTCAGTACATAATTTTGGGTATGTACAAAGTAACACCCATTGGGACATTACAAACCACAAGATCCCTTGCGTGTAATTATAGCTTAGCCGCTATTGAGGGAAGACATCAAATTGGTGTAAAATTAGTCGCCTTTAGTAAGTTATTTAGCCGGTTTTGCTAGGTATTATGGCTATGCGAATCCTTTACAAGCAGTTGCAATGCGTTATGTACCTTACAATGTTACAAACTCTGTACTATGGGGCTACTATAGTAGTAGTCGTAGTCTTGTGGAAAGATCGGTGGTTTAGCAAGCAAAGCAAATCCATGGCTAGTGAGGGACTTCCGTCATATCAGACCATAAATTGTAAAACACAATAGCCCCCTTCCCCTCCCCCTTTTCCACCCTGACCCCCGGAATAACGCTACATTATAATACGTGCTGCTTGAACATATTCTTGACTTGAATATTATAAAAAACCCACCCTGTACAATCACTGGCTATTAACTTGAGATTACTGGTTTTCTTTGTCAGCCTGGACGTATAGACCGGTTTGACCTATCTTATCCTCTTTGTGATTTGATTGCTTATCAAAAAGGGTGCTCTTGGTATGTCCTGACACACTGCCTTTTAGCTACATTTAAGTATCATCATTCAGAAGAGTGAAGACCTATCTCAAGCAGTCGCAAGTATGATTTGCACCATCGATTATATTTTACTAACAAATAACTATCCATCTAGTGTGCTGGAAGGTCCTGTGTGGACTCGAATTCCGGATCCGAATTCAATCCCTACCGTCGGGTTCATCGAGCGTCCTACTAGCACATCTCAMCCAAGAGAAGGAGAAAGTATCCTAGTGTATCGACCCACTTTGTCAATTATAATTCCGTGCATACCACCTACCTGTTGTGCTCCAGAACCGGGAGAAACTTGTCATGAATAAGGGGAGCATGCGCATCCTATAACGTCAAATCTGCCAATTGCATTGTCAACGCACACACACACACACACACACACACACACACACACACACACACACACACACACACACTATGCAACCGGAGTGAGTACTCTGGTATGGGCGCAAGACAGCAATTGAGCTGACAAATCTCTTGTGTGGACTTTCTCAGGCTGCAGAATTACTGTGGACACATCAGCTTCCGGTAAAAAGGACCTCCCTCACTGGCCAAGCCATCCTCTACGGTGCTATACTACCTACCTGAAAGCCGAAGTCGGTAATCTTTATGGCTGGTTCTGCCATTCTGTAACCTGCTAGTCTCTTATTGCGGTCACGGTGTCGCAACATTGGGATTCTGTGAACAAACGTTATCTGCGTTTTCCGAAGAACGCCTTACGATTGTTCGTATTTCATTTGAGTCAACTGTTGAACGCAATCGTACACGGTTGAGGAAAGTCAAGTTATAGTGACCCGATAGACAAAGCTCACGTTCATCCATCCCCAAACGCATCACAGGCTATGTCTAGATCAAAGGAACCGGATACCGCGGATTACATTTCCAGAATCGGTTCAGGAACTCCGACACAATCTGCCTTGCCACAAGCTGCTGTATCGCTGGACAAGACCGATGAAAGTCTCATCCGTGAAGGACTAGGCAATTTGAATCGCTGGTCGCAGTCTACAACATCTAGCCAAAACTCACCGGAACATAATCGTCGACTCGATTATGCTAGAGTGCCTAGATCACCTTCGCCGAACACTGGCCATGGCGGACATAGTAACGATAGTGATGGCTCGGGATATCGAAGCCGGATAACTTCCGAAACGGGACTTGAAATACATGACGGATTCCACATACCGGAGACTTTGGATACTTTTGATGGATCGCATATGGATCACCCTTTTCAAACGTCAGTCACGTCAAATTATGGCGATCCCCCATCAAGTCACTCAGTCGACGTGGTAGGAGCGACAGTGCCACAGACTAATTGGATATTTTCTGGAGCGACTGAAATACCTCATAACCTTTTCCAAGACCCCTGGGTCAAGGAACACGGTTCAGGGCCTGATTCTGCCCAGGGAAAAGGTAGCGTTGTTCCTGCTCGCCCAATTCCAGAGGCACATAGTCCACGTGCATCGGGGCCTGACGCACCAGCAGAGGTAGGACCGCGGTTGGTCTCTGAGGGAGATAAGTCTCAGGAGAAGAGAAAGCGGGGACAGTCACAGAAAGCAATGCTTTCCAAAGCGTTGCAGAAAGCGAACACTGCAGTTCTTCTTGACAATGCGGCGAACTTCGAAGGGGCTATGGAGGCTTACAATGATGCGTGTCAACTCCTACATTTGGTAATGCTTCGGAGCGACGGAGGAGAAGACGAAAAGCAAAAACTTCAAGAAATAGTGAGTCTTCTGACTGGCATAAACTTCTTTTCAATCCTAAAACTCAATTTCTCTTCTAGCGAGATACATACATGGTACGAGTCACTGAGCTACAACGTATGGATTTTTCCTTTCGAGATTTGGATAGTAAAGCGCTCCCTGAGCGCCCGCTAAGTCAAGAATCATATGGTGACTTATCTCATCCAATCATTGATGAGAACGAGGAGTTGGCCAGAGAGAAGCGTGCCTCTTTGCAGCGCAGTTCTATGGTTCGACCATTTGATCTGGCAGAAGGGCTAGCGTCCAATTGGGATCACCCACCGCGCCAGTCATTATTGCCATCGCCGCTAGGTGATCGTACACCGGCTACAGCCCAATCATATGATTCGATCAGTCGCCATTATCCTGGATCATCCCGGCGTATATCGAAATTTGAGTACATGGATGCTTCTGAATCCTCGGAAGTAACAACTTCGGGAGTGGATATCAGTCATGCTGCTGGCCAGTCTGACCTGTCCTCCTTGGCCGGTCATAAGAAGGAAGTCAATGAATCCACGTCTTGGCTCGACACCATCGATGAATCTGGCGCATCGTCCCCAGCTTCGATGCGTTCAGAAGTGTCATCAATATACTTGCGACATAGGGGGAACTTTCATCATACTGTGGGTACTGAGGCCGAATTTGATGCTGCCCTGGATGCTGCTGTGGAGGCTGCATATGATGAAGGTCTGGAACCAGCAGTCGATATAGATGATAACCGTAGCAGCAATGACATTGTGGCCAATGCTCGGAGAAATATCGAAATGGCGAAGCAGAAGGTGAGAGAAGCTGAACGGGAGGCTCAGATAGCATTGACACGCGGACAAGAAACGCAGCGTCTGCAAGAACAACCCGCGTTTGACGGTGTCAATGATCTTAGGACTGGTTATCTAGATGAAGAAGCCGAAGAAGAGGAGCGCTTGCTAGAGGAAATGACTAGAGGCTATGTGATGGATGACTTCGAATTTGGCATTCAGTCCAAGTCCGCTCTTCCCCGCCAGTCAAGATCGGGTAGCCTTTCTGGCAGAATGCGGGATGGCCCTACTACTTCCAATACTATGACGGCCCTAACTCCCTTGACAGAAGATGCAAGTCTGCCCTTCATTGATAATAAGGGCTTCGAACCTAGCGCTTCTCCCCCAAGTCATGGCGCACTCTCAGTTTCTACAAATTCGGGACATGCCTCAACATCAACGCCAACTGTGCGAGCACGGAGGCTATCGGGTCAGTATGCCACAGAATTAAAAATCGAAACAAGTACGGACCCATTCAGCTTTCGGCCACCGCCCGTTCCAAAAGATAGTACGGCTTCGGCCTCTACTATCATTCATCAGCCAGGTCGGACATCGGGACCTGCCTCTGCTCTACGATCAGCCGCGCCCATAAAAACTCGGAATGTCTCAGTTGGATCTTTCAACGAAGATGCTCTATGTAACACTAGCTCGGAAAAGATTTCTTCTCGGGACAATGACGGCCGTGAGCTCCCGAAACTTCCATCCCCAACACGTCCCATCGGTAAAGTACCTTCAGCACCAGACAATTTGGGAAAGCTCAATACAGGACTGGGAACTTTTCGTCTGAGAAATATATCAGTTTCAGGGCCAGAACCGTTCGCTGAGTCCCCAAACAGTCCGTCAAGCAATGCGTTTCCTGCCGTCGATACCCACAAATTACCAATGACTGGTTCGATACCTATAATCCCCACACCCACCACTGCCATGATGTCTGCGAATGGCTTGCCAAGTGGCGGACTCAATATATTCGATAGCCATATACATTCCCCGACAAGCCCTGGATCCCCAAATTTGTTGGCCACTGATCCTCCTCTTCCATTGGAGCCGTGCCCAGAGTCGTTTCTTTTACGTCCATTTTGGCTCATGCGCTGTATCTATCAGACAATTTCTCACCCACGTGGTGGTTATCTGTCCACGAAGTTGTTTATTCCTCGAGACGTGTGGCGCGTGAAGAACGTGAAAATCAAGGCAGTCGAAGAAAAGGTGTCGAACTGCGACTTGCTAACTGCAGCATTACTCAAGCTGGCAAAGGTCGATACTTACGATGCCGATGCCGTATTGGAAGAAATGCAATCTTTGGAAAGTGTACTTGACCAGGTGCAAATGTCGCTGTCCAAGAAGATAGGGAGCGAGGTAGGAGTGCAGGGCGCCATGCCACTCTTCAAGTCGGCTCAAGTTCTCGAAGACTCAGCAACCGTCGATGCACCGCCCTCAAAACCATCGAATGTACCGAGCAAATCATATTTGACCTCCTGGCGTAAATTACGGTCGAAGAACTCCGGGGTCAGTGCGACGGCCTCGCTACCTGCATCGAAGGACACCAATAAGGACAATGCGACAGTCAACACCATTCCAATGACGTCTCTGCCCACTTCACAGCCTTTGAGGCGTAGAGTATCTCAATTACAATACAATGGATCTAATAACTACATGGGTGCCTTGGCACGGCTCTGCGATGCAGCTCAGGTGTTGGGTAAGTGACCCTCCTATATCGTCTCGGCAGTATTAACCAGGCTTGCTTAGATCAAATCGCTCAACAAGTCGAAGATCCTGGCCTTAGGCATTCTTCGCCTACATTAGTCGGCCTAGAGTTAAGCACTCGCCATGCTGCAGAGTTCTTCGGACTCTACGTTTGTCGGTTTGCCCTGAATGATATTGGTATGATGCTTGATAAATTCATAAAAAGAGGTAGTGAGTGGGTACTGATCTGATGGCGGGGCTTTGATTTACATGTACCATACTTGAAACTTCCTCTTCCCCGTTTTCATCTCTATTACTATTTTATCTCTGTTTCTATCTGTATTTCATTACTCTAATTATCATCATCATCATCATCATCATTAGCATCGTCATCATAATCATCCTTTATTCATTCATATATATTTATATTATGCGTCTTGATAGAACCTAGAGATGTGATTTACTTGTACAAGTACCTGCAAGATCACATAATTTCTTGCCTTTCTATCTAAGCTCTTTCAGCTGTGATATCTTGCGATAAATATACTGCTGGAGTTGCAATTCTGCAGCTATCTCGGAGAGATATGTACACCATGTGCATACCCGGTGTTCCATATCGATTGCCTCCTTGACTGCTGCGATGTCCACTGTTCCCCGTGGACTGACAAGATGCGTATGATGTATAAGGACCTGACGCCTTTATACGGAGCAGATATATGCAAGCTTGGGAATCTGCAAGTCAAGTGCCTCTTTCAACCTCGTCTGGCCGCTGACGCGAGGGACACCTGGCGTCTCTTTTCCGCATCACGAATGATCTCGGCAGATAACTTTAGACTTGGTGCAAGCCGCGCATATCTGCCAACCTCCGTTATGACGCCAGATATGATACCGTCTAGCTGAGTCGCTGGAGGCAACAGCGATGAGAGAGTCGGTGACATGGTTGCCCCCATGATTAACAACGCCTGAGAGACCATGGAAAGGGCACCTTGCCAGAGGTACGGCAGGTGACCTTCACGATGTCTGTCTATATGCTCGAGTTGATTCAATGTCGCGTCCAAGCACCGCAGGCAGCAGTCTTTTACTGTCGGGTCACTGCATGCATACTCATTCTGGAAGACCGCCAGGATGTAAGGCCGATATATTATTGTACGGCAGGCAAAGTAGCGAAGCCTTAAAACTGTTTGAATGGGGCTTAAAGTTGGGCCCCCAGATAGAGGAAACCGGACAGGCTGAGGAAGGCTTTCATACCATTGAGACAGCTGGAAATCTAGCTCTGAGGCGATAGGACCGAGAGATGCGAGTGTCAAGATGCTGTCTTTTTGGTAGATCATATGACTGACTCTGTTGAGCAGCCTTCTTAGGGCAATTTCAGCCAAGAAATACCAGAGCTCATCCTGACCTATCATCGCATCTACTAGTTTCTCTTCAATTCGTATGCTTCCTTCGTCTTCTTCATCTTCTTCATCTTCCGGTTCAAAGCCCCCAGGGAGATCGACGAGCTCTTCAAAATGCACAATCCCCGAGTGTGGTAGGTCTAATTCGGCAAGCAAATCACTTTCAAATAGTAAGGTGTTCCAGTACACTCTTGTACTCAGCTCCTTCCATTGCCCCGGAACACGAGAGGGGTTACCTAAGAGTAATTGTAATTTCATGCTGGCATTTGATAGTAGCGTCCAGGCCTCAAGGGGCCTGACCATGTAAAATAAATATGCAGATGCCAAGATGACACATTGCGCTGCAAGCACCGAATTGCGCGTCATAACAGCCGGCAAAAGGGTCCAAGCTGCGGAGAAATATGATAGTCCTGGAAGTTCCTCATCTGCGGAAAGGCAAGATATACTTCCATATTGACTGGCACTGCCCAGTGCCAAAACCAAGAGTACAACGCAGCTTTCAGGCCCTCTCTCGAAGTCCCGAGAAAGAGCCATCTTGTAATAGCGAGGCCACGTCAATGGGTTGACACAAGCGTACCAAACATTTACGCGCTCGAAAAAAAGTCGAGCGTGAGTAAGTGCGTTTGATAAATCTAAGCTCACAGGAGGTTCGAGCCGAAGTGGCTCACGAGCCATTTCTAGCTGTAGAAGTGTATGAGGATCATAAGGAACAGCGACCAGTTCTCGAATGAGAGGCCATTGTAGAAGGTGCAAAGCCGGTGTCGTATGTACTCTGGGCATAGTTGAGATGCTTGTCGGTGGATTTGCCCATGATCCAAGACCCACCGCGATTGTCCTGGTAGGTATGTTGGCGAGACTGACAGCATCATCGCTACTAATTTGGACAAGGTTGGCAGCCGTGGAAGAATTCGATGACAGGGGAGACTGGCCGATGGGGTCTGCAAACTTCGACTGAAGTAAGACTTCTATTCTGTTCAGCTTTTCGATAATCAGTTTGTCACCGGCATCTAGTTTGATGCCCGGCTCACGATAGACACAATCTGCATCCAGGTCTACGCAGAGCTGGCATCTTGGGCGGGCTCCGTTACATCTCGTTTTCCGTAGACGACAGATCTGGCACTGTAGCAGCGCACGCACATTAGTATTACTTGTTTTCGTAGCAGAGCTAGTACCAGGGGATAGGAAATGTGACGGCACCGGGTGGTACTTGGTGAGGGTTGTAGAGGGGAAGAGATCCAACATACCGCTATAGTTGCGCGCCTTCGGGGATACTCGGTTGCTTCAGAATTGTTGCGCTTTTTTGCTGAGGTTGAATCGAGAATAGTATCACTGTCAAGTTCCTGACAAGACATGATGCTTTCAGCCCTCGGTGCATGCGAAACGCAGATCCCGGACAGTGTATGGCTTTGACAACATGAAGCCAATGATAAGGCCAAAGGGGCGTTGTTGTGTTCAAGGGTGCACAAAGACTGTCGCCCACGCGGCCACTAGCAGTTTTAATTGGCGCCCATATGAGGGGAAATAAGACAATAATCTTTGCCCTTAAAGAGGAACCCAGCAATGCTACTAGCTAGGTGCTTTACCTACTTCGGCACGGAGCTTACTTGCCGCCCGTCAATGCTACTAACAGGTAACAATAAAGGCAAATACTATTTATTGGTGGACCGAGGCATGGAACCTGGCTAAAGTGCTTTGCTATGGCTGTCCGATAACTAGTCACGGGAAACAATATGTGAAGCTTTCTTACATTCACGTCTTCCCGCCTGCCTATTGATTTAATATACAACCGGTAAGTCACATCGTAGCAGGCTTAAACCGCACTCCGAGATTCAGCAGACCGGACTTCACCTACGCCTGTGCCCGAGTGGCTTTTCTTCCCCAATCCGCTGCCCCTCTCTGAGTTGGCGGTTGACTGTTCATCGCTGCTTCTCGTTGTGTTGTAGCTGCTGCTGGCTGGATTATGTTGGCGAGCCGGCGCCTTTCGGTCTTCGCCGTCATTACCTGTAGACGCTGTTGCAGAGACGTTCTTACTGGTTTCGCTGAGCTCAGCATGAGGGTCGAAAGTTTTAGTAGTAGTTGGACCAGCACTGCCAGAGATAGGGATCACGCCTGCAATACCGTTGACTTTCTCCCCAGTAATGTCGTCATCTTGATTCCCTTCAAACCTCTCGCCTTTCTTTTTGTTGATATCAGTGGTACTGGCATCAGCATTGGTGTCACGACCGCTATTCACGCGCGGTCCAGTCGTGTTCCTAGAATTGCTCGTCTGTGATGCGGTGGCCATTGACGCTGGAACTTCAGTGCCATGTCTCGACTCAGCAGGGCCTGACATGCTAGTCTGAGACTGGCGCAGAAACGAGTCATGTTGAGGATATTGATCTCCTGTCCCATGGGCGTTGCTGCTTCCATAGCTACTCTTGATAAGCGGCTCCTTGTTGTCCTCAGTGTTCCTCGGCTCGAACTCAGTGGCCGTCGATGATGGAGCTCTAGAACCATGCGATGACTCGGTAGCAGCAGGTATAGTCTGCTGGGACTGATGGCGAGGTGAGATATTCTGAGAGCCCTGACCGCACAGTTCTTTTGAGTTGTAGGAGTTGATGTTATCAAAGTTGTTGTCCATGTGCGGACCAGAGCTCTCAACATTGCTCGACTGGAATCCGGCAACTGTCGGCCTTAGAACATTGGTGCCATATGATAACTCGGCTGAACCCGGGGCGTTGTATTGAGACTGGTGAAGTGGTGACTCGTGCTGCGTGGGTTGTTCACTTGTGTTTTGTAGATACTGTTTCTGGCTCGGGCTTATAGCACCTTGGGCGTAGGAACCAGTATTAGATGAGATGCCGGCAGTACGGTCATACCGATCGCCGACAGCCCTCCGATCAATGGAGTCAGTGATACTGCTTGGGTGGCGATTTTCGGAGTACCCATACGAGCCACTACCGGTGTCGTTCGCATCATTGTTGTAGGTACTGACGTCGCGACGAAGGTCTGACGCGCTTGTACCAAAGGCATGTTCCGTTGCTTCGACGTTATAAGACGGATCATCGATGGGGTCCATGATGTTGGCCATTTTCGACAGTCAAATCAAATGCACGTTGGTGTCTTATTCTATCAGGCTTTGCGTCAGGGCTGAGGCAGGAGGTGAATGAGGCATATACTCTAATGAAAATGATTGATTGTCTTGTGGATATTGTCCACCGGCATGGTCGTGAGGCATGACTGTTTAAGTATTCCTCAACCCCTCTGTGTAGGGCGTAAGATGACGTCGATACTAGTAGGTTATCTTGATTTTGATTTTACCTGTATTAATCATGATATCCCAAGATGAACTTTTACGTAGTTGTGGATGTCGATCCAGGCAGGACCATGACGTATGCCCACGGCTACGGTAAACAACTCGCCATTGACAGTCCACAGTAGTCAGAAGTATTAGTAAGTACTAGTCACAGTGAAACAACCGGCATCATCTTATTACTGTCTATGGGTACTGACCCTAGCATGCTGTCATAGCTCCTGGGCTCGCTTATCGGCATTGGTTAGACCAGTGAGTGGGTTTTCATGCACCCCCTCTCTCCACAAATGGATTAGGATCATTTTGTCCAACCTTCATGTACTCCGTACGGTGATGGATAAGATCTCTCGGAAGCCGAGATTGGGTGACCATCAGTCAGATTGTTGTTCAATAATTAACTATTCAATCAACCAATCATCAGAGTCAATTACCTTGTAAGTAGAATAAGACGTGATATGTTTGAAAGCCGCGTGAGTATAGTTGCTGGATCCTTAATGAAATATAGCCTGCCGTTTCTGTACTGATCCTGTGAATGCGAACAGTGAAGGAAAAGCTCAAACATAGAAATTACAATCAATGGGGCAGCTTGATTGTGTTAGAAGTTGCTAGTTACTTTTGTACATCGTACAAAAAGTATACGTGTGGATCCACACCCCACGCACGCGTGGTTCTCGGCGCGCCAGGTTTCCCGCCAAAACAACGGGACGCGCAAAAGCCTCCATGGAGATTGCTATTGATTGCAAACCACTAATCAACCTTCCCTGCTCGTTAGATACAACACAGTGCCATCATCGGCCTTGTCGCACATATATCATTGTTTACACAGTGTTAACACAAGTTATACTTGTTCCGAAGCCACAGAAGACACCCTGTAGGCGTTATCTACCTACGCAAAGCCCCGTGCTATACACAGATCCTCCGTGTGGTTGAGCAGGGCACGGCACCAAATACAGGCCCGCCTTTTCCTTCACCTCGACCTTATCACTCACAAGTCTCTACAGTTCTAGACACAAATCGCAAAATGCCGAGGCCGCCCACAAAACGCAATCGCTTGACATCCAAGGTTCCGCCAGCCGTCGAAAATGAAAGTCAACAGATCTCTGGACGGCATGGTATATCCTCGAAGGCAAACACCAAGCCCACAGAAGACGCAAACCAGGTCGTCATGGAATTTCCTGAGGTGGCCCAAAGTGGCCAAGTCTCGGAGATCAGGCGGCAATTGCGGAATCAGACGCCTTTAACGAGAGCACAAGAACATGCCATTGAGTCTTCGCCCATTGGGGGGCGTGAGAACACAGGCAGTCGCCCGGCTACGAGAGCTCGAGGGTACTCATCAACCCTCTCCGTTGTCGGGAGAAAGGGCGATACAAACTCCAAAGTCCCAGGGACTCCCGCATTCGAAAGCTCGATATTAAGTAATTTTAGAAGGAGGCCCCGGCAACCAAGCATCTTGCAGATGATGCAAGCAGAGGACGGTTCCTCTGACATTGATGATGATGTTTTCCTCGGTAGTTTGAGCCCGGAAGATGAGTCCACCCCTTTGAATCTCCCAAGGGGTAGGCCACTCCTAATCGGACAAACTGCGTCACCATCGCCTAGACATCCAACTTCGTCCAGTGATGGGTCGCGCAAGCGTAAACTATCTGGCGAGGCACCATATGCTTCTCAATCAGACTCGGAAGATACCGAACATTCGCCTGCCACATCGCCTACATCACACTGGCGACAAAGCGGGTTTGATGTGTCTGTTGGCCATACTCAAAACCAGAACTCCCCTGGCGCATTCAGCCAAACGCTGGCCCCTCCCATGAGCAGCCCGCCAATCAGCCCGACACATACGATGTCACCATCTGGAGTGGCGCAGCAGAAGCATATAGACAAGTCAGCTGAGCCGGCAACCAGTAAGAAGCTGGTCTTACCGACGTCAGCCCTTCAAGACAGGCTTCTACCTCGGAGGAACCGCTCACAACGTAAACGCTTTGGTATGGACGGTTCTGAGATCCCAGAAGATCCAAGTGATTGCGATCATTACGCCACTGCGCAGGATGACGACGATGACGAATTGTACTACCTACCGCCCAAGAGGTCATCCCGGGCACAAAGAAAGCACTTGGTGGAACAGAAATCCGCGAAAAGTACCAGAACTGCACAGGGGCCGCAGCCAATGGCAAATAGTGTCGAAGGCCAGATAACAGGCGGCCGGAACCCTGCGGCTCAGCCGAATGCCACGGCAAGAAAACCTGGAGTTAAAAAAGTGACACACGGATTGGGAACCTTGAGAACAATGGGACCTAATAAAGAGAATGAGCTGGCTGATACATCGCCTTTATCATCCCTTTTGTCATCCCCCCCGGACTCAGAGGCGTCCGAGTCCGAGTCCGAGTCCACTGCACAGTTTACCCTGGGCAGTCATTTCCTTAGCGATGAATTGAGGTTGCAAGCGATGAAATTTGCGGATGTTGATAAGTGGGAGTTAGATTTCGAAGACGTGGCACCTGACAGCCAAGGCAGTGAAGCCTTCAGATAGCAGACAGCTGTATGATTGTTGCTCACGCGGCTAAATACGATTAGTTATGGATCAACTAGTTATCTAAGCGAATGGTCAGATTTGTCTGAGTAAGGTGATAGCCGCGCTGTTGCGATGATAACCGGCAACAGAGTCCGCCAAAATAAACCCCGCAAATTAACCCCGCCGGATTCAAATTCTTCGACGCCCATGGTTTTCCTCCTAACAGTCATTTGATTCAAGACCGCTTCCTAACATCCACTTGGAAACCCCAATCATGACTACCTTGGATTCCATTCTGGCAGGCCGATACCCTGCCAAAGCCCATGCCCGCCGGGTTGCCGAGCGTCTTCAAGTGGGCGGCTCTGGCCGGAATGGGATTATTTACCTTGAAGCACAGAAAACTCGACTGATCGAGGATAATGATGAGGCGATGCACTTCAGGTACGACAGCTCATATTAGCTCTGTTCCATATGCTCTACCGTTGCCGCTCAATCACTCAAGGCTTGCAAAGCTAATCAAGCTTCATGGCTTAGACAACGCCGACCCTTTTTTTATTTGTCAGGGTGCCCGCTGCCAGATTCGTCTCTGATTTATAACATTGCGTCTGATAAATTGACCCTGTTTATCCCACCAATTGATCCAGAGGATGTGATTTGGTCAGGTCTTCCCATGTCTGTTGCAGAGGCACTGAGACTCTACGATGTTGACCAAGTGCTACACACTACCGATGTAAATGCCACGTTGGCCTCTATTGCCTCGGATGGGAATGGTAAATCTGTTGCCTTTGCGATCGAGGGCCAGATTACAGAAGGAATCAAATTCGACGGGTTTCTCGAAACCAATACTTCCGTATTGAAGGGAGCCATCGACAGCACGCGTGTAGTCAAGGACGAATATGAGATCGCGCTCTTGAGAAAGGCAAATGACATTTCCGCCAAGGCGCATATAGCTGCCATTGAAGCATCTAAGACCGCCACCAATGAGCGTGAGATTGAGGCTGCTTTCCTCGCAACCTGTATCGCCAATGGTGCCCGTGATCAAGCTTACCACCCCATCGTTGCCTGCGGCCAGAACGGAGCCACTCTCCACTATGGAAGGAATGATGACGACTTAGTTGATCCAGTCACCAAGGCGGGGAAGTCAAGTGTCCTTATCGATGCTGGGGCGGAGTACAGAACATACTGTGCTGATATCACGCGTGTTTTTCCTTTGGGTGGAAGATTTACCAGTGAAACACAGGAAATTTACAAAATTGTGCTACAGATGCAGTTGGAGGCTATCGCAATGTTGAAAGAAAATGTGCAGTGGGAAGATGTCCATGCGCATGCCCATCGCATTGCGATCAAGGGCTTGCTCAAATTGGGAATTCTGCGTGGCTCTGAAGACGAATTGTTCGAGAAGAGGATTAGCGTCGCCTTCTTCCCTCATGGTCTAGGCCACTATCTGGGCATGGACACCCACGATACTGGTGGCAACCCCAACTATGCAGATAAAGACACCATGTTCAAGTATCTACGCGTGAGGGGCCGTTTACCCGCAGGATCAGTTATCACCGTTGAACCAGGTGTAAGATTTCCTCACCCTTTTTGATTGCTAACTCGCTAAATAATCCTTTAGATCTACTTTTGCCGGTTCATCATCGAACCGTACCTGACCTCCCCTGAGACCAGCAAATATATTGATACCAACGTCCTTGAGAAGTATTGGAATGTTGGGGGAGTACGCATTGAAGATAATGTCCACGTTACTCAGCAAGGTTACGAGAATCTGACCACAGCGCCAAAGGCTATAGAAGAAGTGGAAGTTCTAGCCACTTAGTGATCATTTGATGTATCCAGAATTCATGGCCGGTTTGCTTCCTCATAGCTCCTTAGATAAAGCATCCGATTTAGAGAGCCCTGTAGCATTTGAATCCCGCTACGTACTAATTCTGGTAGGCATACATCATATGTTGATAGGTAAGCAGCAGTCGGCCAGGGATGGTAGGGAGTGACTGCGATGGTCGCAAAGCTTTACTCGGAAAGTTTGCGTAAACATGCCCTAGAACAGCTGTATGGACCAGCCATTTTGGTTAGGCACGAGTAAAGATACTCGGGATCGGTAAAAGGGAAGAATCCTCGTACTGAGCCCTGGGACCAAATGCAGTATAGCTGGAGCAGGCAATCCTAGGGGCTCGTTGGCGACAAATTGCGGGTCATTAGGCGAGTTCTCATGTCGTACAGGACGATGTACCTTCTGGCTTTCTGCCTGCAACCAAGCAAAGGGTTGCGGCATTCGTGTTCCCAATTATCCGGTGTACGATTCAATCATATCTTCAAACCATTTCATTTGCTATAACCCACTCCGAAGTCGTTTCCGTCCGCTTCCTTTCACAGCTGACTCTGACTCTGCCTTGTCCTGAGCACGCTTCTCCTTCTGATCGAGGACAAGACTAAGAACATCGAAGCTGAATTGGGGAACCTCAAGACAGAGTTTTCGGAATTCGTCTTCAGCTTCGTGGCGCAGGATGTGGCTCCTCAGGGCCCAGAACGTAGCCACTGGCTTTCGGATAGTAACATCGTCGACCGGAGTATTCATGTAGACATAGCGAGCATATGCAATCTCGCCATGCGAGGTGCTGTTTATACGATGGATCTTCGAGTGTGCTAGTGTCTTGAGCGCGGGGATCCCCAATTTGTCGGCTAAGGTGTATACTCGCGCATGCTTCAACAATTGTTCCCCACTATCATCTATTCCACCGGATACTGCTTCTTGTTCGGTATGGGATTCAAGCTGGGAGGCGGAATAATCGCGGGTATACTGGAATTGGAGGAAATAACCAAAGGCTTCCACATTCTCCTCGGGAAGCTCAATGCAACGCTATCAGGTATCAGAGCGCGGTCATGCAAGAGAGTAAAATGCATCAATCACTTACAGAGCTCGATTCACCCAAAGCCTTGACCTTTTCTGCAAGGACAGGCGACTCTAAAAGCAGACTTTGATGTGCTGACAAGCTAGTTTTGCCCTCTCCGGTTCCGACAATCAGTTCAACGATAGGTGACTTTAGAAAGCTGGAAGACTGTAAGTTACAGAGTCATGTACAGAAGCAGGGAAAGAAGGCGTGGAAAACAGAAAGTTGTGCTGGAAAAAGGAGACGGGCCCTTACTCTAGAAATTGAAAGCCAGGATTTTTCTTGGGCGGTGCTGGTGCCGTTTCTGGCTCAGCTGCGCCAGCGTCTGGCAGATCGATGTCTTCAGTGGGGTCTGCTTGGCCTTCGTTCACTGCGTCCACATCACGGTCGCTCGTAATTTTTAGAGGGTGCGTGCTTTCGCCTTCTTTTCCAACGTTCGCAGAGCTCTCCGGCGCATCCACGTGAACCTGAGGCGCGTCCATAATTTCGTATGCGAGCTAAGGAATCGGGCAAGGATGCGCGTTGGGATATGAAGTTCCAGCTACCGTGGTTTGACAAAGAAGGAAGGGGTAGGTATATGAGAGGACTAGATACCTGCCGCTAAGCAGCAGAGACACAAATGCCTCAACAAGATGGATAGACGTGAACGAGCGGTTGCAATACTGGGTTCAGGACTATGAAAGGAACCACAACAATGTCAATCTTACTCCCATCACTACTAAGTAGGTAGCCTTACTAGTTTGGTACGTTTGGTACTAGTAGTTCGGATATGGTAAGGCCCAAAAAGCAAGTTAAGCTAGGCCTGAAAGAAAGGGACTCGTGGTAAACATACAGATACAGTAGATAAACACGACCTAGCTAATTCTCCAGCGATTCAGCCCTGAGACATCATTTTCCTCGCAAAAACGGTCGTACGAAATTAGTCTGCCATCATGCTGTAGATAGTAGATACTAGATAGTAGTCTACGCCATGGCTCAAAGGCCCACAATCTATTTAGCGTGCAATTGAGCGAGTTGGCGGATTTGGGTTCCACTTGGAAGTTCTTCTCCGTATGGACTCCGTGTCTGCTCCGTACCTGCATGGTAGGTACTCGTAGAATCAGGCAGCTAGCAGCGACTAAATCCACGCTTGAAAGGCCGCAAAACTCTCCATTCGCCTCAGAATATTGATTGGCACTGCACAGTTCTATCCATTGGATGGTAGTGCAAAGTGATCTCATTTTCAAGCAAAGCAGTGACATGATGGTGCCATACAGTATTGTTTAGTCACACTTGTAGAAGCACTTAACTACGGCTAAATAGTAGTACCTTGCAATGGTTAGCAGTAGCCTTTTCAGTTGCCGAAATAACTAGTTAGATTCTTGAACATGTGGAAGACTTGGTCGTCAAGAACGCCTTCAATTGACAAGACAGGAAGGTCTATCATCGTCAGTACATGATGCGATGTAATTGTATATATATGTGGACATATATGTATCTGTAAACACATTCTAGCACTGAGATCAAGATCAGCTATACCCTGGGTACAACGAAAAGCAGCAAAGGAGCAAATACATTCTGCATCAGTAGCGTCACACACACACACACACACAAAAGGGAAAATCAACCGTCAAGGGTACGGAAAACAAGAGTAGTAAGTAAGATACACCCACCATCTAGTATGTGTACAGGCCGAGATGAGAGAGATGGTTACTAGAAAAGAAAGGTGGAGGAAGAGGAGGTATCATCAGGTGCGGGGCAGGGATGTCTTGGAACGTGAATGTAACAGAAATTAAGAGAGACGAACTTGGGAAGAGACCCGAGTCTTCCGCCCGCAGAATTCGAATTGATAGGATGGTTCTCCCTAGTCTAGGTAAGCTAAAAATCCCACTTCAATTTGAATAATTTAATAATAGTGTAAAAATAAAAGAAAGGGATAATGAAGAATTTTTACTTTCTCTTATCCATCCAGTCATCCGGACGGTAATATAAAGAGGGGCACATGCAACCTATTCCTTTCACTTTGTTCTGGCGGATTAGCTCCCCACGAGTTCCCTGCTTTACCGGTCTGAAGGCCAACGTCAACTCTTCGATTCAAGTCCGGTGGTCCCTTCGACTACCCCAGATTCACAGACGTAGCATGGCGATTAGCATCCACCCCCCCAGGGATCCCAATACCCTTAGCAACTATAACAACTGGATATGCACCCACATCACTGCCAACTTCGACATCCTTTTTGACCAGAAAAAGCTCGTGGGAAACGTCATTCACAAGCTCAAGTCAACTACCAACGGCGAATCGCAGGAGATCATCTTGGACTCTAACCATGTGGCAATCGGAGACGTCAAAATTGACGGCAGGCCTTCTGAGTGGGAGCTTCTCCCTCCGTTGGAACCTTATGGCTCTGCCTTGAAGATCAAGCTCGATCAGGGAGTAAATTTGAACGAAACCATTGACGTTGAGGTACATATAAAATCGAAATACCAGACACTTTCCTCGTTTTCTGGCCTAACACCGCAGACATTTAGATCTCCGTTCAGACCACTGAAAAGTGTACCGCACTCCAATGGCTGACCCCGGCCCAAACGTCCAACAAGAAGCATCCATACATGTGTAAGCGAGTACAATCTTTCTCCCGCCCAGTTTCTGTGAGAACTCTCTCAGACCAGGTTTAAAATCAATCAATTTGGAGCTGCTCACAAGAGTCATATCTAGTCTCTCAGTGCCAGGCGATCCATGCACGATCCATATTTCCTTGCCAGGATACGCCTGATGTTAAGAGTACCATCGATTTCAACATCTCGTCCCCCCTTCCTGTGATTGCTAGTGGCTTGCCTGTCCGGGATGCTCTGGGTGCGTCGAAATCGGAGGGCAAATCTTTGTACCAGTTTCATCAACGCGTCCCAATCCCGAGCTATCTCTTCGCTCTAGCCAGCGGGTAAGCCTGTCGTCTATCCGTGAATCCCAATCAACTCCATTTGGCTCACGAATGACAGTGACATTTCAGAAGCTGCAATCGGACCCCGCAGTGTTGTGGCCACCAGCCCGGACAAGGTCCAGGAATGCCAGTGGGAGCTCGAAGCAGATACGGAGAAGTTTATCGGCGCAATTGAGGTTTGTGAGCCGCTCAGTGCAATGGAACGTCTCTGACCAAGGCAGAAAATTGTATACCCTTACGCCTGGGGCGAGTATAATGTTCTGATTCTCCCACCAAGCTTCCCTTACGGAGGAATGGAAAATCCCATCTTCACGTTCGCCACTCCCAGTATTATTTCTAAGGTGCGAATCAGAAGCTATCTTGTGCAATAAGTTGTTGCTTAATACTTAACTTGACGGATTAGGACCGAGAAAATATTGATGTCATTGCCCACGAACTCGCGCACAGCTGGAGCGGCAACCTCGTGACCAATGCATCATGGGAACATTTCTGGCTGAATGAAGGCTGGACCACCTATTTAGAGAGGCGGGTAAGCTTGTTTTTCCTGGGCCCCCTCCCCTCGGCTGAGGCAGCATAATCCTTTTTCGCTGACAACGCTCTAGATCCTAGCTGCCGTGTGAGTGTAGCATCTTGTCTTGTCGCTGCAACCAGTTACTAATCGGAACTAGACATGGGGAAGCATATCGGCATTTCTCCGCCATTATAGGTTGGAAAGCACTCACTGATTCCGTGGAGCATTTTGGGCATGACCACGAGTTCACTAAATTGATTACGGACCTCAAGGGCAAGGACCCGGATGATGCGTTTTCTAGTATCCCTTACGAGAAAGGATTCAACTTCTTGTTCCACCTGGAAACACTTGTAGGAAAACAGAAGTTTGACCGTTTTATCCCTCACGTGAGTTACCTAGGCTCACAAGCAAACCGTATCTACTGACTCAAATTCGTTCCATCAGTACTTTACTGTGTTCAAGGGAAAGTCACTAGACTCCTACGAATTCAAAGCGACTCTCCTGGATTTCTTTGGCACTGACGCGGAAGCGTCTAAGCTGTTAAATGATCTCGACTGGGATACATGGTTCTATGCCCCTGGGTTACCTCCGAAGCCTCAGTTCGATACATCACTTGTTGACGTTGTTTACGAACTTGCCCAAAAATGGAAGTCACTTTCTGAAACTTCCTCCTTCAAGCCGCAGCTAAGCGATATCGAGAGCTTGTCTGCAAATCAGATCGTCGTTTTCTTGGAACAGATGCTTCTTCTTGAGCGGCCACTTACTCCCGAACTGTCGAAGCTCATGGGCGAAGTTTATGGACTTTCCAAGAGCGAGAACATAGAGGTCGCCAACCTGTATTTCCAACTGGGCCTGAAAGCTGGTGATGAGAATGTTGTCGACCCGGCGACCGAACTACTGGGCAGAATTGGTAGAATGAAGTTTGTGAGGCCACTGTAAGCTATCTTGCAACCGAAAAGACAATTTATGGCGCTGACCAAGCAATCAGGTTCCGGAGCTTGCAGAGAGTCAACCGTGAGGTTGCAGTCGCAACTTTTGAGAAGTACAAGGACTTCTACCATCCGATATGTCGAGCAATGGTTGAGAAGGACCTTTTTGGGAAGAGGGACGTATAGCAAAATCGACAAAACTCATGAGCTTCTTGACTGATTCACATAATGGGTAAGGCCGTTGATAAAAATGACCTGCCATTTCATATCTAAAATGATTTTCCGACAACATCAACTACGCTCATTAGCCATGGCAGTGATAGCAAAGTATGCAAGTATTCCCACACAAAGACTTAAGTGATGCAAGGTCAAGCCCAATATGTTACATTATAAAAGGTAGACATGATGGTTATTCGTACAAAGAGCGAACAAAAGAGCGCCGATGGCTAGTTCCAAACCCACATTGTCACCGCTTGCTATCGACCATCTTTTGATCGACATCGGAATAAGAGAAAATACCCGGCTTCCCGTTCCTTTGCCGGTCCAATTGGAAGACCAAATCCGCTTCATGCACCTGAGAGAGTTCGGAGAGCACTCGCCGCATATACGCGACGACCTGAGCTATCTTCGACCAATCCAAGTCCTTACCGTCTGGTGCAGTATGGCTCGCCTTCCAGAGGTTTCTCCAAACGGCAGCTCCCAGCACTGCATCTCCTTTGATTAGACCTTCGTCGTAGGCTGCCAAAACACCGCGCCACTGGATAAAAAGATCCTTGAGAAACTTATTGCGTATACCGCGGCTCGTCAATCCGTGAAGCACATCCATGCGATGTTCGGCACTATGTGAGAAGTGGTCGATTAAGTGCCGTGAGTAGGTTTGAAGGCTGTCATGCGACGGCAACGCGCGCAACCGGACCGTCAATAGGTACATGTGCAGGAACGTAACCTGCGACCATGTTGAGAAAGTAGGAACGAGGCCCAATTCTATTTAATTGAGCTCTTTAGCCGCGCACCCCTAGGTACCACGCGCCTCCATCTACGAAATGAAGACACTTAGAGTAAACTCACCTTCATACCACCATCCTTCACCTACTCCCAAGTCTTCCCCGGCACTTGTCTTGGGCACCTGAGCCCCCTTCTGAGACAACTGAGGTATCTTGTAGTCTGCTTGTTTGGAGCAGGCTTCGAATAGTTTTTGCGTCATTCCGTAAGCAACGTAGGTTTCTGCTGCAGTACCCGGGCGCGGCCCGATCGCACGAGCTAGCTGGGAAGAATTCCGGCGACTTTGCGAAGGAAGAACGAAGCATGAGGCTAGCGGCTGTTGCTGATGGCTAATGTGGCGGTGAGACACCGAGGGCTTCAAGCCGTGAATTGATGGAAGGTGTGTCTTGTTATACGTTTGTACCTAATATGATTGCCTTGTCAGACGGAACGTTATCCATTTGTTTTCTCTGCCAGATGAGGCCGTACCTGGGGCCGCGGGCATTGAAAATTGTAGAGCCCCCGAAGGGACAGAGTCTTCGAGCCTGCGGAGGGCATTGCTGGATGTCTGTATATCACCACCACCTGATTGCTTCTGGTCGGTGTTTATGCTCGCTTGGACCGAATGAAACCTTGTTGCATGAGATTGTAGATGGGGGCCTTGAGTACAATTCGAAAACTTGAGACTACTCCATACTCAGGATAAATCTAGAAGCCTGCGGGACCAACCATGTTTGCATTGTTTGCCGCCAAGCGATCCGCGGTTCATCTACCAGGTACGTCACGACTTAACCTTACCATATTAAGTGGACTGTGACAAGCATAAGCCCCTAGAAAGATTAAGTAGAAATGATATTAACAACAATGAGCAGGACCACTGAGAGGCTCCAGAGGGATAGTAAAAAATCATTCTGCCTATATTACCTACCCCATTACTATGACACCCCTTCGTAAACTAAGCTATGGTATGTGAGGACTACCATGATAGTATCGTCACATATCATTTGAACGTGATTCCTCAGGGCTTTAATGAATACCATCCTCTAATGACCTTGCCTCACTGAGTAAAGATAATCGCAGCCAGGCCACCGGGCGTGGCGTTGCCTCGACCGCGCTCTTCATTTATCCGGAATACTGCGGGCATGAGTTGACCTAAGTAGCACTGGAGCGACTCCAAGCACTGAAGGCAGTAGACTATGCCTATCTATGTGGCGAGATAGAGCGGCCATTCCTATATCGGTTGCACTTCTTACAACCAGCTGGAGCCGCGACTGTGAATGGGCCTCATTTTGTGGTAGATGGGGGTAGACTGCGGTAGTGAGTATCCATCGTATTGGTGCTTCATTCATTGAGAGACACCCTCTCTAAGCGCTTTTCGACGAGCGGAAGAATTTCCGAAAGCCTATTAGGGTCTCTCATGACCGCTGGCACATCGTCTCTGGTCGTTGCTAAGGTCTGAAAACTAGTTAGCACTTTGGCCACTCAGATCTAGTACCCGAAATCAAGGTATGCGACAAGCTTACCCGTCTTACTGCTTCATAGTCACATTCTCTAGATTGATATTCTCTGATGATCTCCCTTTCCTCGAAGCCAACGTAGACTCTCGTGTCCCGAAGCCGGAACAGAACGTTGTCTAGTCGCATGAAGAACCTCGTAAGGAGAAGCAGCCTAGATGGCATGACTCGGATCTTGCATGATAACATAGTAATGCCGTTATCAGCAAGTTCATCCTCATAAAGGATGACGTCGTCATAAAACAAGATAGGGTCCGGCCGCTTCAACAGTTCGATAGGGATAGGCTTCGTTGTTGCTACGAAGGGCCGACTCCCAGGTTTCACTGTGCCCATGTAGTCCGTAGTGTAAGACCAATCGAAGGGTTTAACAATTTCTTTGATTCCTTCGTGAGTCTTCTCCCTAACAACCAGTCAGTCACAAACATGTGCAAGTGACCCGTGAGGTAAGCAAAGATGGTGGAGTACCTGCTCTTCTGCCACTCTCTCGAGTATGCGACTTTGAGCATCGATGTACCGGTTTTGTCCACACGGTCCAAGGCGTCAAACGCGTTGAAAGCTATTCCCCAAGAACTTTGTTCATGTTCAATCGCAACGAAATTGTCGCCAAAGATCATTTCTGGTGGGGTTATTCCTAATTCTTTCGTCATTTCCTCGATTGGATCCGCCTTGAGTATTGGTAACTTCTGAGTGCTGATCTTGAATCCTTTGACCGTCACGGAATTGGGCTTCTGAAAGCTGGGCGAAGTTGCGGTACTCGCCATATTTGCTGACGCCGCGTTGCTACGTGAAGTCATGCTATGCTATATTGAGTGGGTGGCAAGTGACGGTGATAAATTATACACAGGCAGGAGAAGGAATAGGAGAATATGAAAGGTGTCGGAGAAGAGAGAATAATCCTTTTGATTCACAGATATGCATCATCGGCGTCCCCCATGGCCAGCCGATAGATCATACCCCGCGGTGTCGGAGAAAGAGGCGGTCCGATCTGTTGCTGGGGTGATGTGTATGGAAACCAAACCGGATAAACATCCGAGCGTCGCTAGAGGACTGCCAGTTCTCCTCAACCTTATTTATCTACTCACTCGTTCTCCATTATTCTCTTCCAGTTCATCATCTAGACCAATATTCTCTCTATAGACTCTCTAGGGCTTGACTATGACTTTGTAAGGCACGATAGTCCTGATAATCGCCTGCAACCTCGTTTAGCTTTCTCCGTCGCCAATCACTGTCGATTACATTTTTCTCCATGGCCTCCAAGACATTGGAAGCGCGCCTTGAGCGCCTTTCCGTCAAAGACGAAAATGACAGCGGACACAATGGCGGTAGCTACCCGAAACCTAAGGTATGAGTCCTGGAGTATGCCTTGTATAGCACATGGCCTGTTAATGCCGTACATCAGAGCTCCCTATCAACAGCTATGTCCCTTTCGGGCCTTGGAGCTGCAGGGCAATATAGCGGCTCCAATCGATCCAACCTGCTGAAGCTAGCCCTACAAAATACCAATGACAACAAAGTCAATGCCATGAACGTTGCTCAGTCCCCTACAAAGGGCTCCCAGAACACCTTACCGAGTCGCAACCTAGATGAGAATGGAGAGCAACGACACCCTAACCCGCTATATGATCAACCGGCACCAAAGAAGCTGCACCTTGGAATGTTTGAAATTGGAAAGCCTTTGGGAAAAGGGAAGTTTGGTAGGGTGTACCTGGCCAAAGAGCGGTCTTCTGGTTTTGTATGTGCGCTCAAAGTCCTACACAAATCTGAGCTGCAGCAGGGTGGAGTGCAGAAGCAAGTCCGCCGGGAAATCGAGATTCAGAGCAATCTTCGTCATCCGAATGTTCTAAGGCTCTACGGACACTTCCATGACAGCAAGCGGATCTTTTTGATTCTCGAATTTGCCGGCCGGGGGGAGTTATATAAACACCTTCGCAAGGAACATCGATTCCCTGAATGGAAAGCTGCCCAGTACATCGCCCAAATGGCTGCTGCCTTGAAATACCTTCACAAGAAGCATGTCATGCATCGTGATATCAAACCCGAGAATATCCTAGTCGGCATCCACGGGGAAATCAAGATCAGTGACTTTGGATGGAGTGTACATGCACCCAACAACCGGAGGCAAACAATGTGTGGAACATTGGACTACCTTCCTCCCGAGATGCTCAAGCCGGGTTCACAGGATAATTACTACAATGAAAAAGTCGATCTGTGGAGCTTGGGTGTTTTGACCTACGAATTTCTTGTTGGAGAAGCTCCCTTTGAGGACACCCCTGTTATGACACAGAGGCGGATTGCAAGAGCGGATATGTCGGTTCCCTCATTTGTGAGCCCTGAGGCGAGAGATCTTATCAAACGGGTATGTGAGGCCCAGCCGCCCCTGATGGAGTATCTGCTAATGCTTTCTAGCTTCTTGTTCTGGATCCTGAGAAGCGAATCTCTCTTGATGAAATCCAGAGGCATCCCTGGATTCTTAAACACTGTGTTAAGGATGAGCGAACCATGAAGCGCAGTTCTGGTTCTGCTTCGTCAAAGGATGCCAAACAATAATGTAATACTCATGCATTCATGGCGCTTTGGTGTTGAGACGTGTGGTCTTTCCCTGCCACTCCAACCAGTGGCCTTTTTCCGATTTATTTCGTGTGGAATGCGTTGAGCATGCTGGAGTTTTACGATTATCTGCTTTCTGCGGCGTCCGGTTCCCTGGGTCTATTATTTATTGGTATATCTTTGCAGGTGGCGTATCAAATAATATATACACACGAGTGCCCTCTATTGCAGGACTGCAACGCTCAAAAATGGTAGTATCATCGGTATATCTCGTCGAAGGGGCGGGTGTCCCTAAAACAGCTGTCCCATACTTCGTTTACAACCTTCTCTGCATGGGCTTCATCCTTGCATCCTGGCCTTGCTCGTACAGACAAGATAGCCCTTCTTCTAACACACTCTTGATGCTGTTGTGTAAACTTCCACTGACCCCTCCGGAAGAACTCGCGCGCCCACCGACATTCCCCACTAAGGGAGCTGGCTCGAATCTATATTTTGTGTCAGCCGATGTATCTCAAATTCAGGTGGTCATCATCCCGGGAGAGTAATTACCTCGGTACAAGCTGCGTGCCGCAAATTGTTCATCCAGTCAACCTTGAATCTCAGGTGATCGTAGGCGTGGACCATCTCATGAGCCATTGTGTCCTCCAGATGTCCCTGGTCCTTCATCTCATTCGCGCAAATTAAGATACCATAGTCAGGGTCGAAGCCTCCAGCTTTTCGATTGGTACATCGGCGGCAATAAATATTATGGCTATGGAGGTCTCCCCCAAGCTGTCGAATACTGTCACTCATGAACCGAATTATGGGACCTTGTGATTTCTTGCATTAGCTGTGATCCTGAGTGAGTGACAAAGCCCTGCGCATCCGCGAACAGCAAAGGGGAAATGACTCACTGAACTGTAAGAGATAATCACGCTGATCCTCGCAACGTTTACAATCGGCGACCTCATTCCGAATGTCCCGGGCAACACGAAACTGTTCTTTCCCTTCATCAGTCATTCGCCCTGCTAGGATGGAGAAGATATTGCGCCATTGCGTCCAAGTGTCGTCGCCAGGTATGTAACCTGTATCCTGATTGCCGGGTTGCGAGCCGTTATTGGAAGACTCGGAAGTCGACATTTCGCCCAAAGTTTCAAGGATGAGAAAGCCAGCGCAGTGAACTGGATACGGAAGAAGCGCTGCGGAAAGATCGTCCAGGCCGATTCCGCCCTCAGCTCTCCGCATTGGCGGTGAAGGGCGTACCTGGCAAAAAATAGAAATTCCCCGGAAAATCACACACGGCAAATGGGCATGCCCGATCATGCTACAAAGACTAGCGCAATCTGTCTGACATCGTCGTGTCTGGGAGGGAGGTCGGATCCCGCCGTTTACCAGTGTCGCCGTCAGATGGGTGACTGTTAGAAATATTCGTCTAACTAATCAACTCCAACTTCACTTTACAATGGCTTCAAAACGTCTCACGATCGTCATCAAATTAGGTGCGGGGTATCCTACTACAAGCCTGCGCATTTACTGTTACAGAAACGCTAACGTTCATTCGTGGTACAAACAGGGACGAGCTCCATCGTGGATGAGAACACCCATGAGCCTATACTGTCTATATTAACCTTAATTGTGGAGACCGCCGCAAAACTTCATCGCGACGGACATAATGTTGTGCTCGTTTCGTCCGGTGCTGTCGGCGTTGGTTTACGGAGAATGGATATCGACGAGAGGCCGAAACACTTGCCCCGTATACAGGTAATAACACACACACATAATACTACGGATTGCCTGATCTCCAGAAGCTGATATATGAACTCCAGGCCTTGGCCGCGGTTGGACAATGTAGACTGATGAGTCTTTGGGACGGTCTTTTCTCGCATCTCCGTCTCCCGGTCGCACAGATCTTGTTGACCAGAAATGACATTGCGGATGTAAGCATTCATTCTGGTTCCTGAAGTTGCATCTCACATCTGATGCCGGTATAGAGGACACAATATCTCAATGCCCAAAATACCTTCGCACAGTTATTCGACATGGGTGTGATCCCCATAGTCAATGAGAACGACACTCTCGCTGTCTCGGTATGCTTCGGCTAGTTAAGATATGAAAGAAAAAGGGGGGAAAAGCTTACTCTTACAAGGAAATCAAATTCGGTGACAATGACACACTGTCGGCAATAACAGCAGCTATGGTCAAAGCCGATTACCTCTTCTTAATGACGGATGTCGACTGTCTATACACAGCTAACCCACGCCACAACCCAGATGCGAAGCCTATCGAGGTTGTCACGGATATTTCGTCTTTGGAGGCCGATGTCTCGTCTGCCGGATCTTCTTTAGGGACAGGAGGCATGAGTACCAAGATTGTCGCTGCTAAATTGGGGACCAGTGCGGGCGTGACCACAATCATTACCAAAAGCTCTAAACCGGGTAATGTCCATGAAATTGTCAGATACCTTCAGCAAACGGAGCAACTTGGCCTGGAGTCTGGAGATTCTACGAGCTCGTTAGAATTGCGCACACCGCCCCCACTACACACTCGATTCATTCCTTCGCAAACCCCAATTCAGTCCCGATCTTTCTGGCTCCTTCATGGCCTGAAACCAAGAGGTACACTATATATCGATCATGGTGCTTATAGTGCTCTCCAGAAAAAGGCTGGCTTGCTCCCGGCAGGCGTTGTGGGGGTGGAAGGTCATTTCGGCCAACAGGAAGCAGTGCGCTTGGTTGTGGTTGAGAAGATCTCGCCAGACGCCCTGAATGGGGAGTTCCTACACCATGGCCAGGAGCCGAAGGAAGTTGGGCGTGCCCTAGTCAATTACGGCAGCAGTGAAATCGTCCGCATCAAGGGCCAGAGAAGCACACATATTCAATCACTACTCGGTTATGCAGATAGTGAATATGTGGCTCTTCGAGAGAACATCTCTTTCACACAGAGTAACGACAGTCCACGTCATTGAAACGCAAATGCTTCTAACCCCTCGGCTATGTTGAGAAGGAACGATCAAGGCGCGTTCCAAATGGAGGATTAAAGATTGAAGGTGCGCTTTCGACATATTGGTTCTCTAAGTCAGTGATGCCCGAGTCCCAAATCAAGCATTGCTTCCTCCCCCAGTCACTGAACTACTAGCTATTCCGCCGCTAATTGGCGGAAGAGGGATACGAAAGTTCGATGAGTAACAGACAATTATATTATCACAAGTGCTTATCAAAGGAAGTAGAGGCTAGTCATGGATTAGATTAGAGCTTCACTCATTGTCCAAAAATCGAAACATAGATCACATTTAGTACATATATCAAAATTATTACCTGTAGTAGGCTTGCTGATTAAGATAAACTCCAAGAGGCCAGCATTGTCCAGTATAATAGTAATCACATTGATGCAAACAAACATAGTTGGGAAATGCCTGGCGTTAGGTGCAATATATATTCTCGAGCTCCGTTCTAGCTCGGGAACGCCCCATACAGGCTATCATGAAAGCATGCTAAGTAGGGAGGAAGCCTTGTAACGATCAGGCAATAGGCCATGCACGTCTAGACCTTACAGCTCAGAATTGTCAAACGCCTCAATCTTTCCATCTTTCCAAAAACCGTTTCATTTTTGTGTCTCCGGCATGCGGTGCTGGAGATGCCTGTGAAATGGAGTGCCATTAGCCCAGATTCGCAAGCTTTGAGAAGAGAAGAACAGAATCAATCGTGACAAAACCCAGCCACGCTATACTTACTGTATTCTCAATGCTAATAACGGAGTATGTTTCTGAGGCGGACAGTGTCATCTGAACAGTAGCCTGAGGTAGATATGTTGTAGCAACGGAATACGCGCTCGTTGGATATTGGGGGGTTGGTGTTCCCACCGGAATCGTACTTCCAGGCTTCTTAGCCATGGGTGCGTATCTTGTAGGTCCAGTCTGCAACTGATAGGGAATCGTAAAGGGTCCAGCCACCTGCCTCTTCCGTAATTCTTCGTGACTTTCATCCATATGGGCCGGGGGAAAGGAGTCTGTAGGGTACATAGCGGAAGGAATTCCATTGATAACCGTCGGGGAGAATGATCCGGTCATGTTCGTGAGGGTGAAGCGATCCGAGTAGTTGACAACAGAGGCATCAGGACCAGAAGCGGCAATCCTAAGGAAGCTGCACGAGGTGCAATTGTCAGCAGTGAAAGGGACGTTACAGCTGAGGTCGAAACCTGCTGTCGCGTTTCATGGGAGCTATGGAAGAAGCCTTACTATGCGTTTGCATCATTGCCGCCAACCTCGGAATCAATCTTAAACGTAACTGAGTTGCCCTTGGCAAAAAGCGCGTTTTTCGCGAGGAGAGCTATGTCCTCCTGTATCAAAGACGTGGGTATTAGTAGAGTTTGCTTAAGGGGCGAGAATATTGACAGAGCACGCACATGGGATCCCACTGTGTCTCCGCCTGCACAAAGATAGAGGTCATACTGTACGAGTGAAGCAAGCCGGGGTAATGTGCCGGAATCCCTCCAGTGAGCAGTAAACTCATCCCCAGCTCTGATGACTGTGCCGGCTGCTGGGTCGATGAATTCGATATCCGCAAGAGCAGCTGAGAGAAGTGACAGCACTAAGTATACTGTACGCGCGAGTCTCATCATGGGAAGATGGGAAGAGAGAAAGAGATAGAAGAAGGGGGAAAATTGGAATTTCAATGCTACCGAAAACAAGCGTTAAGTAGTATTTGACGGAGAAAGAAGATGGCCAAAGATGTCTGTTGACACACTCCCGTCACCCCCTGCAATCAACGGCATGCTGGGACGCCTGCTGTGCTACCGAAGTATATACCTGTATTTCCTCATCGGGAACTACAACGCACGGGCCACAAGCCAGGCACGAAGGCATCCAGGCACACAAGCACATGACATGTAAGGCATATACAGGCATCAAGGCAAGCACAAGCTCGGCCAGAATCCCGCTCCGAAGGTGGCATGATCCATCTGGCCCACCCGGAGGTTTCGTCGTCACCGCTGCAATCTCCAGCAACCAACAAGCAACAACTTGGATGTCAGCCCGCTTCCGGACAGGATTACAGCCCGCAGACTTGGTCTACTAATTGGCTGCGTCAGGACTGTTACTCTAACCAGACTGGGAGAAGACGAGGGACAAGAAGTTCTGCGCTCGCGGATTGGTAGCTTCTTGGATACATACTGCGGAACCTGGGCTCGACCTGTTCATGCCCTACACAATCCCTCTTCACTACTCCCCGGATAACTGAAAAACCCTTCGTATCAATCCTGTTTATAGATTGATAAAATTCACCCACCATACTTCAGGTGAGCATCTGTGAAAGATGCAATCTCACGGGAATTGGAAGACCCTTGAGGGAATAGCTACCAGTCTGCTTGATGGCAGTCCCATTGCCATTGCGGTCACAGTTTTCATTGCATTCGGGCTACCTATTCTGCTGCACTTGATCTTCTACCGGACCGTCGCTTCTCCACCCTCCAGCAATTTCCTACTCCTTGGTCCCAGTGGGGCTGGCAAGACCGCTCTCTTAAGCCTGGTATGTTCAATCTGACATGGCCTCAATGCACATCACACAATCTTATCTAGCCTTGCTCTGTGCATTCCCCCAAAGTGTAGCCTGTGCTAACAATCACTTTCCGTCTACAATAGCTCGAGACTAAATCGTCACGTGTTCCTCCCAAAGAGTCTCGGCTCACACATACTTCGCAAACGTCAACTGTAGCTACCATCAGCCTTCCCGCCTCCATCCAGACTGCTTCGAACCGCTACCGCTCTGTCAATGACACCTCCCTGAAGGATATTTCCAAGAACCCCGTCAAGTACCGCTTATGGGATACTCCAGGCCATGGAAAACTGCGGGGATCTCAGGGACTTGCGACATTGCTATCGATGTCAACATCCAAGGATGTAAAGTCCAAGTTGCGTGGAATCCTATTTATGGTCGACACGGCTGCTCTTGTGGAGGCTGAAACATTGCGAGATACAGCTTCGTATCTGTATGATGTGCTTTTAGCCCTCCAGAACCGGGCTCTTAAGAAGGGCAAGAATTCCGCGAAAGCAGCCTCGGAGATCCCCGTTCTCGTGGTGGCCAACAAGCAAGACCTTTTCACAGCCTTACCTCCAGGTTCCGTGCGTGAAAAGCTGGAGGCGGAGATTGACAGAATAAGGAAGTCCAAGAGCAAAGGTCTCATGGATGCTAGCGCTGACGCTGGAATTGATGAGGGCGAAGACGATATTCTGGGAAGTACTGACACTCGGATTAAGTTCACCTTCAGAGGCCTAGAAGATGAAATTGGGCTGATTGTTGACATTGTCGGCGGCGCAGTCAAGAGTGATGAGGAGGGCAACCTCGGGGCCGGCGTCAGAAAGTGGGAGGAATGGATCGGTCAATGCCTCTGAACCGAATATTTATGTATGACTTGGGCCATTGACAGTGCTACTGGCCCCAGAGATGGGATGAAACGATACAAGACATTTGTTAAAAATACAAACTCATACATACAATCCAGACAGTCCATACAAGCCCTATGCGCCGGCACGATCATCACGAGCAGAAACCGGGAACCTTGGGATCATGATATACCTGAACTTTAGCCAAAAATATGCAATAACCTGCGAATTTTGACGGATACTTCTCGGAGGAGCTGCCGTCAGGACTCTTCTTGCCCATGGCGGCCTAGATGCTCTATCACCTTGGTATCTATCCAATCCAGTTACACAAGCAGGATTCTGAGGAGAAGAGTAAGGGACAGAGAGGGTGAAATGTAAGGATATGGACCCAAAGGTCGCAGGCGAGAACCAGGTCATTTCCAATGTCAGTCGTCCGCGTCTGGCTTGGCAGTAGGAATCTAGTATTGGCCGCTAATACCATCGAGACGAATCCGATCGCTTGTAGCCAGATAGATGGCAGTGGCGGCGCCGTCTTGGGTACTTTGCCCGATGATTGAAAAGATGTAAGGGGACATTGCACCGAGAGTAAGTTCTACATACTCGTCCCAGGCCTTCCACTGCTCTGTGACGATGTTCCCAGGAAAGAAAGCATTGACGTAGATGTTTCCAGCTTCGGAGCCTTTTGCTCGACTCGACGAGTGAGACATTCTCCCAACTTGGAACGACAATAACCCCAAAAGCCATCAATATACGGATGCAGAGGCATCACACGCATAGGCGTGGTAAGCTGATTCAAATCCAGGTTATGGCATGCCGAGTGCAGCGAGGAACTAGTGACAACAATCCGGGCTTCTCTAGATTTACTGTACGTTTATAAGAGTGGTAAGAGCAGGGTGACCAGTTCCTGGGGGCCAATACAATTTGCCGCAAAGACCATTTTCACCTGAGGTGATTGTTCGTTCTTGGTTGTGACACCGAGGCCTATAGAATTTGTTCTTAATCAATCAAATGCCGCTAGTAGTATGCTGGTGAAGGGAAGGGTGGTCGTATATAGGAAGGTGTCATACCGCCCTTGCAAACGAGGATATCTAGTCTATTTGTTATACTTGCGGCCTGGTCGGTTGCTTCCTTCACGGCAAAAATATCGCCCAAACCGCATTGAATGAAAGTGACTCTTGTTGTCCTTGCCTAGGTTGATATGACGACGTTGCCATTCTTCTTTGGCTGCTAGGAACTTGTCGCTGTTTCGACCGAGGACCAAAACCCTATCTATATTATGAGTAAGAAGCTGGGCGGTAATCTCTAGATATCATTCAGTCTGACATCCTGCTTCAGGGCTCGGCGTGGAAGGAGAGTTGCGATGTTCGTATCACAAAGTCGCTGCGATAACTAGGGCAGAGAAGAATTGTTTAACTCTTCCTATGCCTCCTTGACCACCCTGTTGACTGCCATGTTAGCAATAAACTCCTGGAAAACCGTGATATTTGGATTTCTCGGTTATACTACATATTTTTTTTTTGAATATTTCGGTAACGAAATAGTAGACTTACTGTTACCAAAGCCACTTTCCCATCCAGCGGTGGTGTGTCCTCTTAAGGAGAATTCTCTATAACTAGGTGAATATGCCTGTCATTATAGATGTCAAGTGATATCTGAAGCAAGAGAATATATACAGGTAAGAGGGATTTCTATCGTTGATAATCTTATGGGGGCACAGTTCGAATGCATTGCTATTTCAATATAGTTACAAGATAGCGGACTCGAGACGTCATGCCGGGCTTCTGTGAGTTACGTACGTCAGCCCTACACACAGCAAGATCCCCCAACTTATTGGGATTGTTCGATTGGAGGCTCATTTGACCTAAATTATCTAGATTGCTCCAAGTAACTCCATCTCGCCCATTGCATAGCCTCCGTTATATGACTGGATGACTCGGAGCTGCGTGCCAGAGGGCATCCATCCACCCATGAAAATTAGAAAATAAAAGAAATACTGAAAATTGGAGAAATAGTTGATACTCTCCAATCGATAGCAAACCGGTTGAAAATCTAAGTTACAGTCGCTAGAATATCATAATCTTAATTACCTGAGGTGCCACTGTTGTCGTTGTGAAGCATCCAGGTGAGGAGATCGACCTTGGTCGCCACCGCAACCGGCTTCATTGCTCCTTGGTCATCTCGCTCAGTGACAACAGCTGCACTGTTCCATTCAAGGAATCGGTTGAGAACGCTCAAAGGCGTGTCCATGGTAATCTCCACAAATTTCCGATCTCTGATATGAGGCTTCGCGTTAGCACTACCGTTCTGGCCGGCCTGCGAGCTGGCAAGCCCCATATCTCTGGGATCGGTGACAATTTCCGGAATCCTGCTGAAATCGAACATGACATCAGCAACTGGGCTCTTCCCGGTAGCACGTCCATGCGTCAGCCGGCTGAGAACATTTCCAAGGGTAAGCAGTCCGACAAGCTTCTTCCCGGAAGGAGCAAGAACGGGCAGCTGGTCGAAACCTCTGTCGCGCATCATTTCGATGGCAATTTCACAGGGGATATTGGATCGGACTGTCGTTATCGGCTTCAACCTCAAAGCCTTGACCTGTGAGCCGGCGAAGGCATCGCTCTTCGCCTGCGGCTGTAGCGCTGGGAAGGATGTGGGGTCAGGGGTCGCCGACAGAAGGCCATTCGCAGCGAGCCAGTCGTCATCGGCAAACTGTGATATGTTAGAGGACTCATTAGAAGCAGCCAAAAAGTATAGATTAACTTACCTTGGTAAGGTAACTTCTGATGCTGTCGGGCAGGACGACGACAACCACGTCATCCTTCTTGAATCTATTATCCTTCGCGGCTTGCGCCAAAGCGGAGATGGCACTTCCACTGCTTCCACCAACCAGAAGACCTTCCTCGGCGATTAACCGCCGAGAGTATTGGAACGACTCTTTGTCGGCGGTCTTGTACCACTTATCAACTGCCTGGCGATCCAGAACCTCGGGAATGAAATCATATCCGATACCCTCGACCTTGTAAGGCTCGTTCAGATGCTCGTCGTTCAGCGCCGCAGGAAGTGCCAAAATGGACCCATGAGGATCTGCTGCAATGACTTGGATATCGGGGTTGTGCTTCTTGAGGCCGCGAGAGATACCAGTAATCGTTCCACCAGTGCCAGCACCGGCGACAACCGCACTGATCCGGCCTTCTGTCTGGACCCAAATTTCCTCCGCGGTTCCAAGCTCGTGGGCGAGTGGGTTGTTCACGTTTCCATACTGGTCCAAAATGTGCGCATTCGGAAGCTCTTTCTCCAAGCGCTTTGCGACGCCAATGTGGGACTCCGGAGAGTCGAATGCCGCTTCGTTGGGAGTACGGATAATGGTAGCATTCAACGCTCGCAATACTGATACTTTCTCGGCGGACATTTTTTCAGGCAGAGTGATGATAGTCTTGTAGCCTGCATACTCCGAGATGGTTATTAGCCAACAAGATCCCAACGTCGAAATGCTGGTTCAACTAACCCTTGACGGCCGCAACGAGAGCTAGACCAATACCGCTAGTGATAGAGATTAGGAGTTAGGGCATCTTCTTTGAGGATCATGTGCGTGATTTGCGCAACGGGACCTACGTGTTACCGCTGGTAGGTTCGATCAAAGTATCGCCAGGCTTGATGCGCCCAGATCGTTCCGCTTCTTCAATCATGCGCAAAGCGATGCGATCCTTCACGCTCCCACCAGCATTGAAATATTCACATTTGGCATAGACGGTGGCTTCGATTCCCAGGCTGCGCGGAATCCTGTTGAGCTTGACCAAGGGAGTATTGCCGATATTCTGGGTGATTGTATCAAGGGCCACCGGAGGACCGGCCGGGGTGGTTATCGTGGACATGGTAGGTATCGGAGATAGCAGATCTTCGTCAAATGGGTTGATCGTGAGGTAAGATAATTTACGGAGCTGCAATTGAGGGCCCTGTGCGACTATAATAGGGGTATCAGAAGTAAGGAAATAAGACAAGAAGAAGGAAATTTTTTTGGCAAGGCAAAAAATCTCGTAACAGATTGGTGGTATACCCCTCCCGACGGTAGCCGTTTACGCCATGCCAACCAACCGCATTCGCCATTTCGCTCGAGTTCACGAAATTCTTGCATAAGCACCACGTGATCGCTATGTGGTCTGACATGTTGGTGTGAGTTGGGCTACATGAGACAGTATAGTTAGCATAAGGTTGTCATTATTCGGGAGTTGGATAATGAATGTCAATTGTCGACTTTACACTGAAGGGATTATGCTATCGGGCGATCTCTATCATTTCATGATTTAGCTTCTTCCATTTCTTCCAGGGACTTGGTGGAGGCAAGGTGGGTATTCACACGCACCGCCAATCAGAAAACACACTCATGCAATACCGATGTCCGATAGCAGGTCCCGAGTGAAAATAAGGTACTCCAATAGGCACCACATGACCTAATACTACTAGTACTCCATACTTTGGAAATAGAGTAGGTCAGATTAGTGTTGGTCTACGTCAGAACTAGGATAGAGGTGTCCTTAGGATACGATATCGGTGACTGAAGAAAACAGCATTCTAACAGTGGTACTAGTCCCAGGAGTTCTCTCCTGCAACCAGCAATAGGATACATTCCCAAATAATGTAGTGATAAGATAAAAATTGACATCTTCTATCGGCGGGTAAAGTTCTCTAAACTATTCCATGTGGATGATAGGCATTGCATTAGCTTATATTCTTATTTCGCCGTTGGGGATTAACATAGAGAGGGGGGGGAGAGAGAGAGGAGTATGAAAGAGAGATAACTAACTGATGTGTGTCAGCACTAAAACTATGTTACCGCTGCATTTGCTGGCATTTCTACTTAGGACACTTGGATTATGGGCCATGGATCCTGTCTAAGCCTCTGATAAATGACGGCGTAACCCTGTTTTTTAACTGATTTGCCTCTTGTCACATATCCATTTCAATGCTGGGGTCTGTTCTGGAATCCACTCTTTTACTATACACACAATATTTGCTTTACCAAATCGTGTTGAGTCTTCCACTGCTTCCTTCCTCCCATTGGTACCCGCACTCGTGTCAGATGGATAGTTGTAATTGCGGGATGTTGGTTACTACTATCTATGCCGTTGTGTGCTAAGTGAGTGCGCAATTGTAGATTTTGAGGGAGGATATAGAAGCCCATGGGGGATTCTATTATTCATGCTTTGAGTTATTGGTTAAGCTCTGTCGAGACACTTGTCAAGCAAGCCAACTGCCGGGAAGTTTGCGGGAGCCCGCCAAGCTAGGCCATATTTACCGCTTGCTCTCGACTCTCGGTGAGTCCCCACCTGGAGGCGAGCTGCAGGATTCGACGCGAGTCAATCGTGGCTGTGTATCGACAATGCGTGAACCAGCCCCTCCTTGAAGCAGCGACTATGGTACACAGTCCATGGGCATAAATTTCAGCATGCTTGGCATAACCGTAATGTCCTTGCAGCAAATCTCTCCTATCCTATAACTGTCATGGGAGACACCATCTATATCCGAAATATAGGCGGCGGGATGATAACTACCAAGCAGCTGACGGGTCTGTATCTGTTGACAGCTTATTTTTTTGGGGGGGAGTGAGCCTTTACAGCTCACCTGCCGAAGCGCCACGGCTCCATCCAGAGGCCGCACTCCGATGCTCATAGGCTCGCCAAGACTACAGCGTGGGCACGATGTTTTGAACTTTGACAACCAAGGGTAAACTAAGGAACTCAGGGATCGCCTCAGCTGAAGGGCCCGATTCTCCTGAGTGACGGTCTGCACAGAGTCACTCTGGTGATGTCCAGTGAAGTACCCTGTCCAGTATTCCACAGGAATTTTGGGAAGATGACAGTTCGTAAATTCCAGCATACAATACTGCCTATATGCTGTACTGTGTAGCCTCCTGACTGCATTACTTGGGTAGATCTATCTCCAGAATGATCGCGATCATGATCAGCGGGACAAAAAAAAAAAAAGACGTCTGCTGAAGGTGATTTATTAACTTTTCCTTCATGCAGACGGTCCCAGCCCCAGCAATTCCCCTCGTGTCTTTCCTTTCTACTAATGGAATAGTACACAATAACAGTCGTCGACCACATCTGCAAAGCCAAGCATATTCAGCTGAAACTCCTGTTATTTCCTTTTTTTTTTTTTTATATGATATAGGTCCACAATTATTATCCCCCGTACATAATCTCCGGTGTCCATACATTATCTTGCTTGTCTTTTACTACTCCCGTCCTTTTGTCCTCTATCCTTCTTGGCTTTGGGCCTCAAGTCACCTCTGACGATGCCGATGTGTGCCTGAGCTTACTAGAGCATGCAAACCAGTATCACCCACCTTGTTTTTATCTCACTATCGGTTTCATTCAGGAAAACCTCCGCCTTGCTCTCTTTTATAATAAAGCCCGTGTCCAATCCGTAAAAGATTGATTCTGGTCGATCACCGAGTCAATCAACAACGCATTCCCCCAGGATGGGCTCTAATCCGGATGATGTTGGCAGACAGAAGTCACAATCCTCTCAGAAAGGAGGCCTTCCACAGCATGATGGAATATTGACGCCGGATGCTACTCGATCGGCTTCGAAGTCGCAGAGTGGTACATTATTGCCGACTCACAATGAGAAAGGACACCGACGGCACCATAGTCTGTTTCGAATCGATACCGCTGGAGAGAGTGGGCGTACTGGCGTCCATCCACTTCACTTTCTGCGCGTTTGTTTTCGGAGCACCTGTACTCTTTCCATGCTGGTGAACGTCCTCTGGCCTTTCGTTCCAGCTGCGATTGCTCTTCATTTCGCTCGGCCAGACCTTCATGTTTGGATATTTGCCCTCAACTATATCGCAATGGTACCTTCAGCGAACTTGCTTGGTTTCGCGGGTGGCGAGCTAGCCAAGAAGCTGCCCAAAGTATTCGGTGTCTTGCTGGAGACCTTTCTCAGTTCCGTTGTGGAAATCGTCCTTTTCATGGTTCTGATCCACAAGGACAGGGGAGGCAATCTGATCCCTGTTATTCAAGCCGCCATTCTAGGCTCTATCCTGGCGAACCTCCTTCTCTGCTTAGGCCTATGCTTTTTCTTTGGAGGCATTGGGCGTGAGGATCAATCATTCCATGAGGCCGTCAGCGAAGTAGGCTCAGGACTCCTGCTAGTGGCAGGGTTTGGCCTTCTGATCCCGAGTGCCTTCTATTCGACTTTAAAAAGCAATGCATCGCATACACATGTACAAATCTCGACAGAAACACTGAATCAGTCTACACTGATCATTAGCAGAGCCACAGCCGTCATACTCCTAGTGGCTTTTATCATGTATGTTGTCGTGTCCCGAGATACTTTTATGGATCTGTCTACTCACATGCTTTAGGTATCTGTTCTACAACCTCCATAGCCATCATAGCATATTCGACGAAGTCCTTGAATTCGACGAGCATTTGGATGAAGATCGCGAACGGGAAATGAAGCGGGCAAAGCTTACGTTAATTGAATGCTTTGTTGCCATTGCAATAGCTCTTGCATGCGTCTGCATGTCGGCCGTCTTTCTGGTGGAGGAAATAGAGGATATTGTGAATGAGAGAGGTGTATCAGACAACTTCATGGGCCTTATTCTTGTGCCGCTTGTTGAGAAGGCAGCAGAGCACTTGACTGCTATCGATGAAGCCTGGTAATTACATCCATTGGCGACTGTTTACTCCGCATCTTCTGACTCCAAAATAGGGACAATCAGATCAATTTTGCACTCTTCCACTGCCTGGGACCGTCGATACAGACTGCGCTGTTGAACGCACCGCTTGCAGTCATTGTGGGTTGGGGCATTGGCAAGGACATGGGTCTGAATTTCGAGATCTTCATGATCGTTTTGGTCGTTTTGTCCATCTTAGTTGTTGGAAACTTTCTTCGAGATGGCAAGTCCAACTATTTGGAAGGAGGGCTCTGCGTTCTGGTCTACGTTATTATCGCCGTCACTACATGGTACTATCCTCAGATTGTAGTGGAGGGCGAGGCTGAGGCATGAGAGGCGAAATGGACTGACTCAGTTCGGGTGGATACCGGTGTGTCAACAGTCCCTGAGCATATCGTAAATGTATGAAAGTAGACAGTAGCGGGTATTTTCAGAAACTCCCTCTTACTCACCAGGTAATTGTTGCTGAATAAATAGAGCTTTCTGTAGAACTCACAGACCTGCTTATATCCATCCGATTTAGTAAAAGTATCACGCCTAGCGCTGTTGAGGAGTGTGATGATTTTCAACCCACCAGAGTGGGATGTTGAAGTGGATTATCTGATAAGGTTGTCCTGAGGCGGCGGCAGCAGAACAGATCCGACTCCGAGCGGAGCGCAGTGAACCCATCATCGCGACCCAACCAAAACAATCATTCAATGGACCCATCAGCGACCATTATCTCCGCTCTCAAAGATCGCGAACTCTCGATAAATCGAGACCAAATCCGATCCGCTCTTGCTGATAGGACAGAGGGTACTGAGATTGCAAAATGGCTGACGGAGCATCTCAGTACCGACACATTGTTGTCGCAAGAAGAGCTCATACTGTATTTCTAATCCCGCTTCGCAACGTACCTTTCATAGTCACTAATTGCTTTGGTCAATAATAGATATTCAAAACTTGAAGACTCCGGTGCCTTGCAGACTCTTCTCGCCAATTCAAACCTCAAAGCGACTCGCCCACTTGTGGATGATGACCTTCGACGCGCCATTGAAACACTAGATGCCTCCACGGCTGCAATACAGAGACAGACCAACACGCTAGCATCGCAATATGAGAGCTTAGACAGATCTATCACCTCGGATGACGAATTGGGGCTCAGACAAAATCGGGACATAGCACGATTGCGCCAGAAACATACGTCAGAAAGACAGAATATAACTGCCGCGGTAGTGCTTCCTTATGTTGATTTAGTCACAGAGCTTTGCTGAGTATATTATACAGTCTTGTGACCTGGCTCACGCATTGGAATCAGAGTTAAGAGGTGTATCGGAGCAAGCTTCAGCAGACGCCAAACGGATACTCTCGTCTCTGACAGCTCGCTTCAAGGAAGATGATAGGTTAATCGCGAATCTGGAGAGGCTGGCATCCGGTATAGAAACGAGCCAACAAGATGAGAATAGTGCGAAGATAGCTTCCGAGAGATGTACTGCTCTTGCTCAGTGTGTTGCCGATGAGATCAAGTGTCGACTCGATCGGTTATATCTGGAATCGATACGGGCTGGACTAATGAAAATGCGAACTGAGCCAGCACCCACTGAAGATGAGCCGTTGGCCGCATTGGAGGAAGAGCTTGAATCTCTCTATCCCGAAATTGATGTACTGGCTGAGATGTCTACAAGACAACAGTTCGCTGTACCTATAATAGGCGAGCTAAGCAGTCACTACGAGGAACTGCAAAGTGCCTCCCATGAAACGCTGGACTATGTAAGAGATGAATGGCCTCTTTGGTTTGCTGCACTGACGCGTTCTAGGTTTTGGACGTAGTATCGGAGATGGCATCGTCTACAAATGGTCTTGTCAAGTGCCTGCAGGACAGGGAATCTTACTGTGGAACCCTAGAAGCTATTGCTGCTGCGCACCGATCAGAGATTGGCGATATCTTCTTGGGTCCATCTAATCCTAGAAGAGAGACCCTGAGACGTTCCTCTGTACAGCCCGTTTCAATTTCTTCTTCAGCTCAAAAAGACAATAGTCGGCCCCATGATCCTCAATTGATGGCGAAAGTGTTACGCCGAGTAGGATTATCTCTGGATTCTATGCTTCATGCAGACGAAGCTAGTGAATGCGCAGTGACTTTAAAAGAGAAACGACATCAGTTGACTGAGAGTCTACATGACCACGGTAATGCCGCAGACTCGCCGCTCATAGCTGAGTTACTCCCGACAGACCGGGCGATCCGGCTTCTCTCCACTTCCTTGCACGCCGATTCGGAATTCGAGACCTCACTTGCGAATCTGGATAATCAGAGAAAGCTTTCCAATCTCGAAGATGATTTGAAGGGCGTTCAAAAGGGGCTGGAGGGACTCGACATGAGCGTGGTCCATAGACGAGAGAGAGGGCGTGAGAAGTTTGTAGAGAGGTGGGGTTCGAAGGCCCTGGACGAGTGAGCCCCGAGCGGCCTGAAATACGCTTTCTAAATCATGAAGCTACGCGCTGTTCGTGCCTGCCCATGGAATGCCACGTCTACTAGAGGCACTATACATTATTGCGTCACTCCATTTGTACTGCGGGAAAGTGATAGGTGCTGGGAAACATCCTCGATTCCATTGTCAATTGATATGGAAACAATCAGCCCACAATTATGGGAAGAGACATGTGTACTTGGATATTTGCGCCACTTGGGTCGTAAATTTAGAGCTCTTTGTCTGAATGAAGCAGATATACCACTCTCTTGCGTGGAAGCAGAATTGATCGTCTGTTTTGAAAGGGTAACAGAATAAAACGGTTGGGTTGAGATCGGGCGCACTAATATCCGGCTAACTCCATTCCTCGCCTTTCACATTCCATTCATACACTTGAAACTCAATCCCTCTCTCCCATTTATGTATAGTGATCTAGAAGGCTGGCTTTCCTGTGTGCTTTTCCCAGTCATCTGCTGCTGCTACTGACCGGTGATTGAGCTGATTTCCACCTCTAGACACACAGGTAATATGAGCAACCCAAGCATTGTTTACTGATAGCCGCCCACTGACAGGTCGCACAGATGTTTCCTCCCTAGTAGGAAAACTAAGCACCGCCGTGTTTAATTCAAACCACAGGCTTTTACTTGTCCAGCCCACGCAGCCGATTCAACTCGTATCTGGTGCAGATATTTCAACATCGTTACATGCTGGGCAGTGTCCCGACCATGCGATACCTATCTGGGAAGCCAATATCAGCCTGTAGGTCCAATACCATCTGTCGTATTGTTACCCTTGATTTTCCGACAACGTACAAGGCCTCGCGATGAACAAGGAGAGCCCGTCGACTGTTGCGAGCCTTATGGAGGCAACTGACCCAAGCCGTTCACCGAAACAAGATGAATCAATACTGGGGTCCAACTGCCCAACTGATGTCTTCCAGATCTCGCCTACGGTAGCACTGGGACTACTGTGCGCTGGTATTGAAATGCTTGTGGAATCGACCGCAGAAGGAGTGGGTTATTCTCAGGGAGCTGCCGTTCCTGTTCCCGGGCCCTTGGCCCACAGTGACTGTATATCTAGCGGGGAATCTACACCAATAAGGGTCACTGGGTTATATCGCTCCACAGAAAGCTATGATGAAGCAGGTCATCATTCAAAACAGCAGACTGTGCTGTCCAAAAGATTCTCTTCGAAACGGCAGCCACCTATCACGTTGGAGGAATATTTGCTGCGTGTGCACAAGTTCTGCCCTATGTCTACAGGTGTTTATCTTGCCACAAGCATGTACATCATGAGGATGGCGACTGTCGAACGGGTGATAGTCGTCAGCCGGAAGAACATGCATCGCCTGGTGCTTGCTGGACTTCGCGTGGCGATGAAGTCCTTGGAAGACCTCAGCTATCCCCATAGCCGGGTTGCTAAGGTTGGAGGGGTGACTGAGCGCGAACTGTCGAGACTCGAGATCAGTTTCTGTTTCCTTGCGGATTTCGAACTACGAGTCGACGCGGATATGCTCGTCGACCAAGTTAGACTACTCCGAGATATAGGCTGTTGCAGTGATCCCCTACGTTGATCTCAGCCTCGATGTGTGCGTCGAGCGGACATCGACATCTTGATTTCCCATTTGGCGAAATTGCTTTTGAGAGGCCTGCAATCGCCTTGGAGATGGCCTTTTGTAGTTCTTAATTAAACTGGAAAGGTATTCGCAAGTTGGTCAGGGGCGAATTGTGGGACACATGTTGGACTGTGGCCTTTCAACTTGAGCATCACCTTTTCTGGGATACTCTACTACGTACCATGAGAATGCCAGATCGAAGAAGGACTTTTCATGCTTCCGATTTGGAGAGACAATCTGTGTGCACGTATCACAATGCGGCTGCCTAACTGCCCCATCAGTTAACTATCTACTAGCGACTGGTTGATTACCAGCTAAATACACAGGTGGGCTGAGTAATGCCTGCCGGGCGCAACAGTAGTTAGTTAACTGACGGACGGAAATTCTGTTCTCAGGGTGTTCGCGCGTTATATCCTTTACCATCAAAATAATATAGCTTGAAGGTCCGGACTTGAAATTGTACGCAAAGTAAAGGAAATTGCGGCGTAGTTAAAACTCGTTCTCTCGTTCAAGTCGGGGAGTTCGGATTCGCATTAGTAATAATGCAGGCAAGTTGTGGGTAAAGGTAGACCACGTCGCGAAAGGCGGAGTGGAAGGACGATCCGTCAGCCTTTCGGGAAGGGAGAGGCTCATCCCCGGGGCTTGCCTGCTGCGCCATGGTTTACTGCTACTACGCTCAGCTGTTCTTCCGCCCCCATCTAAATTTCGGTCTTCTCTTCTTCATCACAGCCTCGAAGGCCACCGTTGCCTTTCTGGAAACGACAGTACGGGCTTTAAGACATTCAGTTCGCTTCGCAATGCTCCTTTAGGTCGAGTTCCGCAAGACTACTCAACTAACTCGTGACCGCCGAACCCTTCTACAACTACGTCCTTTTTGCGGCGGCTTTTCTCTGTCTCCCTTTCCTCTCTCTCATCCAGGAACAGTTGCGCGCGAGTTGGACTCAGTTTAGGTTAATCCCGACTATAATTTGAAATGTCTTCCGGGACTCCGAGCAGCAGCAGCTCTGCTGGTCTGGGGCAGAGTCCGCATTCCGTCCCCAGCGGCAAAGGCACCATCACTCCCCCGAAAGTGACCCAGCATGATGCGACCGTTGAACTCAAAGACATGAAACCGGAACGCGGTGGTGTCAAGGGCTCAATCCCCATTGGGGAGGATGTCATGCAGATTGCCCGTATAGGCGAGATTGCAGTTATGCAAAAAATGTTCGATGAGAAGAAGTTCCACGCCAATTACAAGGACGAAGAAGGAATTACCCCGTTACATGTGCGTGTTGCCGATATGTCCTTTGCGCTTGGCTCTTGACATTGCTTCCATTTATCCCGAACTAACAATGCTATTCTCTTCTTCTAGTGGGCTGCGATCAACAATCAATATGCCATGTGCAAGTTCCTACTCGACTCCGGCGCCGACGTCAATGCGAAGGGAGGCGAATCTGTAGCTACACCCGCAATGTGGGCAGCTCAGCGTTGTCACTATTATATCGTGCACCTGTTACTTCAGCACGGCGCGGACCCTCTTCTTACCGACGTTCAGGGCTACAACATCTTACATCTGGCTACTATCGATGGAAATGCCTTCCTGCTTGTGCTTTTACTTCACCAGGAGATCCCGGTGGACGTTACCGATCAACAAGGCCATACAGGTTTGATGTGGGCGGCATATAAGGGATTCCCCGCCTGCGTGGACCTGTATCTGCGCTGGGGCGCTAATGCCAATGCTGTTGACGACAGCGGCTTAACTCCTTTACACTGGGCCTTGGTTAAGGGATCGTTGCCTTGCGTTCAGAAGCTCATTGAGTATGGCGCCGATAGGTTCGCAAAGACCAGGGATGGCAAGACCCCAGCAACGGTAGCGGGCGAAATGAATACCACGCGTGTGTGGTATCGTGCTCTGGACGAATGTGGCTATGACTTCGATGGGAACACGAAGGTTCTTCCCTTCGGATTGACGCCGTGGGTGCGGAACAAGAGCACTATGTCCAAGTTCTTCTTCATGTGGCCTTTCTTAATGATTTTCGTAGCCGTCTGGATTCTCAGTAATCTGGTTGTATTCGCTGCTATCCCTATCATGATCGCAACAGCTTATGGGCTTCAATGGCTGGCCCAGAAAGTGGCGAGTCAAAGCATTTCAGAGTACAGAATACTTCAGAAGACGGTATGTCAACGACGCCCCTTGCAATGCCTCGCTTCGTTCGTCACACTGATCCGCAATCCAGCCGTACCTATCGGGCGTCTTCGCAGGCTCTTTGTTCTGGGTGGGTGTGAGATACATCTTCTACGTGCTACCAGGTGAGGCGTGCCCTGCTCTTCGCATGACATATTTCCTTTCCAGTTAGATAGGTTTTGCGACGCACCGGCCAGAGTTTACTAACAATACATTCTGCCCAGCCACATATACCACAAATCCCATATCGAATATTTGTTTTGCTCTCTTCTTTTCAGCAACGACTTATTTCTATTTCACCGCGATGATTGAAGATCCCGGTTTTGTTCCAAAGCTTGGCAGCAGAAATCAGCAACGAACAGTCATTGCGGAACTATTTGAGCAATGGAAGTTTGACGAAGAGAACTTCTGCGTTGCGTGCATGGTCCGAAAGCCTTTGCGGAGCAAGCATTGCAAGCGCTGCGGGCGCTGTGTTGCAAAGCATGACCAGTAAGTCCCTGATTGAGGCTGAAGTCGAAAGCCCAAACATTGACATCCCGAACAGTCACTGCCCGTGGATCGATAACTGCGTAGGCGCCAACAATCTGCGCCATTTTGTATTATACATCACATGTCTTGAAGCGGGTATAATTTTCTTCGTGCAGCTGACATACTCCTGTAAGTGTCAACTCCTCTTTTTACCGGATCAAAGACTAACGGCTACTGTAGACATCAATGTCTTGCCAGCACCTGCTAATCCGACCTGCAATGTCATTAACGACGCGCTATGTGATTTTGTACTTCGTGACACGTTCACCCTCATCCTTGATGTGTGGGTCATCATACAGCTGGTCTGGGTCACTATGCTTTGTGCTGTTCAGCTTGTCCAAATTTCGCGGAATCAGACGACTTACGAAAACATGAGGGGCCATTCGATTGACAGAAGCTACCCAAGCTCTCGTGCTTTTGCTTCGGCTTTGGCTGCCGGAACTACCTCACTCGATGCAGCTGGCCTTTCCTCTGCTGGTCAGGGACCGAACCCAGCCCTTGCGCATGGCCACCGGCACCGGAGGGGCGGCTGCTTGAAGCAGTGGACCTCCCTTCTCGGTATCGATGCGTTCTTTGCGACAGCAAAGGATGGGTTGCGAGATGGTCCGCGTGCTTCTCGGGCGAAGAATCCCTTCTCTCGAGGTGTAGTCACCAACTGCCGGGACTTCTGGTGCGATCCGGCTCCGTACTTTGGACAGCGGGAGGCGGGATCTGGTATGCTCGGTGGTGAAGTAATCAACTACAACCGGATGTACGAGATGCCGTCACGTATGCACAGCGGCGGAAGATATCGAAGCCTGGCCGACGAGGACCCGGAACGGAATGCATAAACACGTTCTGGTGTCCTGGATTGAGTGGTCATCAAGGGTTCTTACTATGCCCTCAAGAGGATCAACTAATTTCCCAGATGTCTCGATCTCCAATATGCGATCTAATGAATACCGGATGAGCCCTTTCTTCTGATGATATGTTTGACTGAAATAGATGGTCGCGGATGGTGTTTTATCCCTTCATGCCCTCACATTATCTTCATGTATTATCTTCTGCATATAAAGATTATGATATATTAGTAGATACATTTACTTTAAATCAAGGACATTGAACTTCCCACAGATATAGCCTGGCAGATCACCAAATAGTAGCAGACATTGCAGACTTATATATACCAACCGAAAGTAAGGAAATAAATGAAGCCCTCACCTTGCTTTGTAGCTAGCTGCTGCCTTTTCAGAATATTAGAAACGCTCTCGGGAAAGCCAACGATTCTGAAACCCATAATAGCCCAGCGCACTAAGTACAATTGCATTCATTAACCTGCAAACACAGATGCGGGGAGAAGACAATCGCATAGAGTAATGTGTGACAGAGGGCGAAAGGGGAAGAAAAAGAGAGAGAGAGTAAATAGTACAGGGGGGAGAGAGGCCTATGTCTCAGTACGATAACCACTGAAGGATACGGACCAGTACAAAAGGGTAGTAATCGGTGGAGAACATGATGAGAATAACTGACCGTAAGTAACGTACATACAGCGTCTATACAATATTCATACATACGAAGATAATCTCCACACCCGCGCCCCATACCTAACCAAGCTTCTGAAGCCGAAAAAGCCGATGTCGCAAATAATAAAATTACGAAGTATGCATGCATGCATGCATGATATGTATTTATTCCTTTTTTCTGTTTATTTCGTGTTCGAACCTTGGAGAAAGTTTCTACTTTGGAGTAAGGGGAATGGGAACGATTGGTCTGAAACCTATTTTTCCGTCTGGTTGTGGCTTTAAAACCTTAGAGACCCAAAGTCAAAATGTCACGCTAAGATCTTATCTCGGCAGGTGCGGTTTGATTGATTGATTGATTTGATTTGATCGTATTTTTGCTGGATGTGGATTTCTTTTTTTTTTTTTTTTTCCCTTTTCCCTTTCATTCGAGGGCTGGATTCTTCTTTTTTTCTACTTTTGTATTCTCAGAGCTATTATTGTGTCGTGGGGTGTGTATGGCTTCCTCGCTTCCTCTTGTGCCTTTCTCTCGCTCTTTCTCGGTACGTAGACTAATCATGTATCTACGTACATTGATGCATACTCCCAAGTTTTAATGATTCCATCTAGGCAGACAGCTACCTACCTAATATTCCTCGTAACCGCAAGCCTGTGCGGTGGGTCTGTCTAGCTTCCACACACTTGCATTCCCGTACTTTCCATTTTCATTGGGTACATATGTTCGGGACCACTCTTCGTCACGACCTGAAAACTGGGTACTTAATTAGGACGTAGAACAGAAACGGACGTAGCGGCACCAAGTGCGCATTAATATATGATATGATCCATGGACCACGGATCCAATATATCATTATCTGATTGAAGCGGTCAGGCCACCGCTTCGTCAAGGCAAGTGGGCTCTATGTTTTATTTTCATCTGATAATGGATTGAAGAATTCACGGACCCATGGAACGGGCGGTGTTGGGCTGATTGATTAGGGCAAGGTGGTGAGGTTGTCGGGGATGGTTATGATGTTTGTTTCTTTATTTTTATTTTATGCAGGGTTATATACGGTGATTGTTGACTCTGGTTTTGTTGTTTCTTTGGTGGTCACGTTATATGGGGGAATATGCGTAGTATTAATGATTTAAGTGTTGCTGCCTACTATCCAGAATATGGATACATGCATCAGATGATCAGGGTCTTTTACTTTTTTTTTTATGTTTTCGCTGATCTCTCGACATCCCCACGGATGATATTCCAGATAAACTGTGCTGTGTTGGGTGCAAGTTGCAGGTTGTGATTGCAGATCGTTCGATCTTTGGCCCTCCTGACAACTAGTAAGAGAAAGTGAGAACAGGACCCTGGAACATGGAACACCGGTCGCCGGTACCTGGCATAGCCGGCCTTGCCACAAGCGTGGACCGTTTGATCGGGTCACAGCACAGCCTGCTACATAATACATAGTACTTTCCCTAGGTTCATAGCTAAGCTAGTTTGGAAATACATTCAAGCTCGGTCTCTCTACCTGGTAAACTCAGACGCAGTTTTCTGTATCTACGTATTAGTCTTGATTTAGATATTTTGGTTATTTATTTACTATTTTTCTCCCTCGTGATATACGCGTGGGGGGAGAAGGGGATGGAGCTCCGGAGTTCGCGGAAACGGCAAGACTACTTACTTTGTACCTTTAGGCTGGCTAGCGAGTAAAGCTGGTCAAGGCTGTCTGCCTTCCTGACCAGTAAGTACATGAGTTCAGGTGCCTACTCATGATCTCTGGACAGACTGCAGCCGAATCCTTAAAAAATTGGGAGGCAAACTATTCTGACAACCTTTACGATTGGCGGGGGGAGAGGTGAATAATAATGGTCATTATTATTATAATTATCATGATAATAACAACTGTGGACATGCCACTGGCCCAGACCTGAATGGGGATCGGCGCATGTCTACCTAGGGAGTCGATTGTTCCAGGCGCCCGTTCCGGTTCCCAAGTCGCATGGTTCCGCGTGTACTGGTTAGGGATTAGTCTTGTCTCGTCTCGTCTAGTGGGCGCGTCGGGTCAGGTTGTCTACGCCAGTAGCAGCAAAGGCTGTTCATATCAATTGTTGCATTATCCAGCAATACGAGATTCATCGAGAGATCGTCTGTCATATGCCTGAGAAAGTAGGAAGTAGCGTGGTGTGTTAATAATTGCAGTTGGGTTTGATGATGAGTCCCAGAGTAGGAGAGAAGGCCAAGTAATCGCCTTGACTGGCTTAGATTCTTCTCCGTTTGTGGGTTAGCTACAACCCCCAGACAGACAGATAGGTACTGTGTATAGCTACTTAAGAGCTAGATTAGTATTACGGCACCATTTGTTCCTCATGGTCTGACGATTGCACCGGAATTGCCTCCTTATCCAGCCGGGCCGGACAACAGGATGGGTTTTCTTTCCTTATTTTGTCTTATTTCCTTGTTGTCTTCGTTATTCCCTCACCTCCAAGTCCCTAGGGCCTTGGTATTGTGGGAACGAAGGAGAGGGAAAAGTGGGGCCGCTCAGAATTATCAATCACTGATCAGGCTGTTACCTGATCGATCAAAAATGTCTGGGAATCTCTCGTTGGATGTGTTTCGGAGAGGTCCATTTCTAATGCTACCGGTATAGGTTTAACTCCGAGAAAATTCCTCGGGAACCGAGACACAAAGGAGAGTTGGTGGCAGGCATGGTCGGGGAAAGGGGGCCAGAAAGCAAACTAATTGAGTAACCCGTATACCGAAGCGAGAGGGTAAGCTAGTGTGTGCGTGCGTGTGGGTGGGTGTGGAAAAAAGAAAAAAAAAAACGAGACCACACGGATCAACCTGCATGGTGCCTCATCGTAATCAATCAGTGAGTGGGGTCTCTTCATCCACCCAAGTGGTCCCTGGCAGCGAATGGGCGTGGAGAGCGGGAACCGCGGCGGAAAAACAGCGCGCCTGGCTCGGCGATGGGCGCTGATGCGGTTGGGGGATGGCGCCATCAGATAACGTGCGAAAATTTTTATCTGATCAGATTATCAGGATCCCTCCCCGACCCTCTACCAAGGTTGGAGCGCCAGCTAGTCAGTGAATGCCCACCCGCTTCAATTTCTCCTGATGAGAGTCCAATTGGTGACAATTACACCCAATCCCATCGACCCTCCTCCTGGTAATAACCTCGCTCTCCCTTTTTTGTTGTCCCTGCTCAAAATGCAGAAACGCCATAATTCCCTCGTTGCGTATTACTCGCGGCGGCTAATCTGGTCAGGGCCAATTAGCCTGGTCGCTTGACGTCAGCGGGTCCGTGCTAGACTGGCGGTTGTGCGACCAGCCCACTCGCTTTTTTCTTTCCTAGGCACTTATTTTCGTCCTCCTGTCGGCTACAGGCACGTGTCAGGGGGCCGGATAAAGTTTAAGGAGAATGAATTAACATCTGCAGCGAATGAAAAAAGAAACGTGCGCCATTAGCATGGCCTTCTTCCTAACACAATGAGCGGTGGAATTAAAATCAACAAGGACAGACTCGATGCATTCCGATCTCTATTCGTTATACAATTCCAATGTGGCTGGCTATATAACTCGCGATGGGGGTACTTGGGGAATCAGATGATGGGGTAATAACAATAGTAACAAAGTATAAGGTGGTGAGACAGAAATGAACACAGATACAGTAGAGTAGATGATCGCAAAAGAAGATATCACCCCCTACCAATTTGTTTGGGGATATGCATGCATTTTTCCGGGGCATTCTTTTGTCCCAAGGAAATTAAAATGTCCGCCCTAGCGCCATCATTTCACGCGTCTAGAAAGCGGAACCCCTCCTGGGTCTCCGATCCGGCGAAAAGCCTTTACAGCATAGCGCGCAACTTCGTGACCGGCACCGTTGCACCCGCAAGCTGCTCGCCAAAGATCGACTCCACCATCTCTCCACCGCGTGCTGCCAGCACCGACAGAAGACTGTCGCTTAGCCCGTGTGTCTTCTCGTTACAGCCCTGCAGCCAGATTCCAGCATAGGGGCTGACCTTGCTGGCATCCATTTCGACCCGGTAATCCCGACTCGGCTTCCATTCCTCCTGGCCTGCCGGTCGCAGATGCTGCACGTTGCTCAAGAGCTGTTCATGTGCGTTGCGGTAGTAGCCGGTCGCCACCATGAGTGCATCCACCTCCAATATCTCCTTGCCGTCGCCGACAAGGCTGTCCGATCCATCCTTGGTCGCCCTCACGTGAATCCGCATCCGACTCTGAGGTCCATGGTGTTCGACTCGCGTGATCTTGCGTCCGGGGAGGATGCGGTGCTGCCATTGCTTCTCGTCGGGGTTCTTGACCCGCTGGACGTACATGTCGTGGTAAATCTCCTCAATGAGTTCAAGACGGACCACACTGTAGTTGGTGGCCTTGTCAGCCTTGAGGGAACGTTGGCGCTCTTCGGCAGAGAGGTTATAGAATTTGTCGACACGTTCGGGGTTGAAGACCTCGTTAACACTATATTGTTTGCTGTTAGTTGCGACCTGTCGGGCGTGCAAGGGGTATTATACTCACAAAGGAGAGTCATCACTAGGCCGCATAGCCGAATCTCTCATGATCAGTGTCGTCTTTGAGTTGGGGTATCTCTTTTGCAGGTCGTGGAAGATCTCAGCAGCACTCTGGCCACTTCCAAGCACGGCGATGTTGTAGGGTTCGTTCGGGTTCTTCAGCAGGTGAGGCAGATTGGTGCAGTACTTCGACGAGTGCATAATGCGGGGGTCCTGGGGCAGGCCTGGGGGCATCTTCGCAGAGCCACCGAGTGCAGTCACCACCTTGCGCGCTCTTCTCGCAGTAATCTCACCCGTCTCAACGTTGCGGGAGCGGACGGTGAAGAAGTCGACCACCGAGCTGGTAGGATCCGTCTTTCCGGGCATCACATCGACCACTTCCTCTCCATAAGACACGACATCAGAGAATTGTTGCGCACACCACCGCATATAGTCCTCGAACTCCAAGCGAGCCGGAAGGAATGTTCCCAGGTTTGTGAAATGGATCAAACGATCCTTCTGGTGCAAATAGTTGAGGAAGGTGAAGCTGCTGCGAGGATCCCGGAGAGTCGCCAAATCCTTGATGAAGGAGATCTGCATCCTTGAACCGGGGACCAACATGCCCGAATGCCAAGCAAACTGCTTCTGACGCTCGACAAAGCAGACCTTGGGCTGCGATCCAGGCGCAGGTGCCGACTTGTTCAGACAAGGGTCCAGAGCATCGTGCAAGGCAATTGCGATCGCCAAAGAGGCAGGACCGAAACCCACGCAAAGTAAATCGTGAAGCTCATCCTTGGGGGTGGCCTTGAGCTTCGAAGGCACCCGCTGCTGCTTGGAGGGCATGTTGCGCTGGCTGTGGAAGCTCACTTCGGGCTTCCGTACCGCAGGTTCCATTGATACAGACTAGGAGAAGAATATAAGGAGTAGAAAGTGTGTGAATGAAAGAAGAGGCAGAGATTCCGTGCTCAGAGTTTGGGGAGCAGGAAGATGGAAGGAAGACGCAATGATGATGGGATTCTGAACGAAGGTGGGAGAGAACCGCGGCAAATGGTGGGAGCGATGGTCGTAGTTATATCCCCTGGTGGATAAACAGATGGGGGGGAAGGACAGTAGCTTCGAACTTAGTAGACACTGGAGACCTTTGCGCCGTAAGAGGGAGAGAAAAATAAAAATATGTTAAAATAAAAACTAGGTACCAAAAAGGTAAATTCGACTAAAATATTAATAATAAAAAAAAATTCAGAATTTATGACGAGTGTAACATAAAAAAGAAAAGGGTATCAGCGCCGAACCCTTCTTCTTTTTTTTTTTTTTTTCTGAAGCAGCGGATCCGTTAAGGACGGGTTTTTTTCCAGGCCACCGAGCAAAAGCAGTAGCCGGCCGTAGTTCTTCTGACAGCGGGCCGGCAATGGCCTACTTGATAGGCACTCCTCGGTTCCACCACCTGCCCATGAGAAACGTGGTTGCTGCTCCTCTTTTTTTACGTACTGGTTTAATGCTGGGGCACCGAGGCTCTTGGTGGTTGGCAAGGTATGTAGAATAGGTATTAACAATACTGAAGCTTGATCTAGCAGGCGATTTCGCGAGGATTTGTATCGTCTCCGCGTTAACGTTGGGCTTGAAGGAGAGGGAAGTGTTCACATATTAGTAGTTGTGTGACTGAGGAAACCCAACGCCATATGTCGAAATTCCAAGCATAGATGGCTGTTTCCTCGGAGATAAGATGATGTTTTATCAGGTCCAGAAGAGCCCACTTGTGGTATGAACTTGTAAACGAAGTGCTAACCATAGCCCCTCCCTTCTTCCCTTTGCTCGCCCCAGATCCGTTCACATCCTGGGAAGTTGAGGATCACGCCACAACAACCACCACCCCCATCACCATTAGCACCAGTGAAAATTCATCGAGGCATATCAACCAGTTGTACCCACGAACACTTCAATTTGCTTCATAAAAATTGAACCCAAAATAGCAAAGAAAGCAAACAATAAGCCAAGCTGCCTACTCAGTCTCCGAGCCCGAAGAGCCGACCAGGAGCCCCGCAGCATGATCCGGTGTGCAATGCAAATTAATCCAGGAAAAGTGGGATGATGGACGCTTAGATTAGATCCGCAGTCGCCCGATGTCGGGAAATTTCACAACGTTTCCAAGACTGGGCTGAATGGCGGTATCCGTATCGTATTGACGCCCAACTTACATTACCTCCTGTAACCGGTTGGATTGTTCAGGTACCAATCTTGATAAGCTTTCCCTCACTCAAATGAAATCAATACAGCTGAGTATAGACGCTTGACCGTCAAGAAGACGCTCAGGCATCAAGTTATTAACCATCAGACTCTTAAGAGTCGCACAATATCTCTCCTTTTCCCCTAGGCCGCCCGGTGACCATGAGGGGGTTCATTCACGCTACCCCCAAACCGTGGGCTGGTGGCGCACCCCAACTGAACATCCAGGGACCACTCCATGCATTGGAAACCTTTCCCGCTGCATTTCCATGTCGGCGATCAGTAGTAAGGTTTGCTGGTCAGCGGGCCTCAGCAGAAAATGATCGCATGGATACGGTGTCCCACACACGCATGCAAGATCGCAATCTGTACCGAATGCGGCGGAGATAGTCTGTACTCCTTCATCTCCTTGAGGGCTTCCTGAACCGATTAATCATTCGAATGGCTAAGATCATCTAATTGCCAAAGCAAGGCCGGTTTGTGGTGCCCATATTTGCTGGCTAAACATACAGTGATTGGTCTCAAGGTCCGGCCTGAATATGTTTTGCTTCTTCGGCTGTTGTCTGGACCTACCAGATATCACGGATTGCTAATCTACTCGGTTTGGACCATCCTCTGCCCTACCTGTTTCGGACAGTCCACTACTGTCCTGATCCCCGTACCGGCTTCGCCCTAAACAATCTACGGTTCGCAGGAAAGGAAGAAAGAAAGAAAGAGATCCCCCTCCATCGCCCCCACACCAAGGCAATACGAAGTTGTAAGTATCCCTATTCGGTAGATGTCTCATCGCCCCATGCAAGCATCCAGAACTCCTGCTCTAGTACAGTGCGGTGGATACTTGCTGTCTCACACAGAGTGACTACCCAAATGCTGCCCGTCTGACATACACACCATCCATCAGAGGGAGTTTATTAGACCTATCTCCTGCAGCACTTAATATAAAACCAATGGCATATGGGCAATTACCCGGAGTTCCGAGTTAGAGGCACGTGCCACATTACGGGAACATATAGAGGTATCTGATCGCCAGACCTCGTAGTGCGTATATGAATGACATAGGAACATCATGGCCCGCGCGATTACCCCGCCGCAAAGTCCCCCTCCTTTTGGACTCGGACGTGAACAGGGATCCTTGTCTGGGTTGGAGTCCACTACGGACGATCTCATTCACTCTATTACTTGGCCCAAGTTCTGTGCACGTTCATTTTCATTTGACGAGGGGAGATTTGAAAGCGTGGGTCGACACTGGCCAAAAGGCACATGCTATGCCGCTATGGAGCTAAAGCTAAACCTGGATGACTATAACTATGAACTGATTTGCCCGAAGCTTCGGCTGGCCGATCGCTGTTTTGGTCTTACTCATTTTCCAGCGCTTGCCTCGACTACTAGTGCTGCTATGTAATTGTGGGTACCTTGCTCCTTTGTTCGTGTGGTAAAACTCTTCTTAGTACCTAGTACTACTTACGTATGTCCGAAGTCGATCCATGAGCCTGTCGACTGCTTACCTTGTTTCTTTCTCCACTCCAATGCAGCAGCCCCTCCTCATCATACGAGAGAGTCCGCTTATTTACCGCCGTAATCGAGCCTCGAGATTATGAATATCTGAATCATGGTTGGCTCATGCAAGACACTACCTAGGCAGCTAACCTCTTTCACGCTATTGCGGCAGCAGGCTGGGTATCCTGGTCTAGTTCAGCCTCGAATCATATGCAAGTGTGTCAGGATCAGACGCCATTGCTAGGAGCGAATGCAACATCTCTCTTTCAGGGGCATTGTCTAGCCACCACTTCATCCTTGAGGCCTTTGTTCCTCTTTTCTTCCGTTAAAGACGTAAACGGTATTTCCCCTCATTAACGGGACTTGCTTATTATACCCGACCTGTGACTGGCTGTGCCCTCGCACTATAGATTGTTCTACACAACCTCCGTCTCTTACCAAGGCAATGATAGACATAGCTTTTCTCAGGTGACGCAGGTCAATATGACTGTGAAAGATCTCACTTTCCGCGAAACGTAACTATTGCCGAGCTCGCTTCCTGATTCTCGTAGCAATAGTGGGTCCTACAAGAAGGTAGTAGTTGATTGATTGAAATTGATATATCGTCGAGTTCTCTCGTGTCAGCACACGACTAAGATTCGGTGCTTTAGGAGACCATCCAAGTGTCCTCACAAGTGAGAATCAAGTATACCATGTGTCACAACTCGACATGTCAACTACTCAAGGCGATTGCTCTCCCGTTTGCTTACATATGAGCTGCCATCAAGCATCTTATGCAGAGACTACGAGAAAACGCGCTACCCAGGAAGTCTATGCTCAGACAGTCACCGTCAGTCGTCAGTATCACAGTAGTACAGCCCTGTTGGAGCAGCCACGACGAAGATGAAAAACATATATTCATGGGGCGTACCTGGATGATGCAATTGCTTCATATGACGTACCCTATTGTGCAGCCTTTACCCTGACGAGCCCACCGGTGTACCACACAGATAGATCCCTGCACAGTTTTTTGTGAAGTTCATTGAAGTCAGCTTCTGAGAATGCTCATGATATACTGAATGACACTCTCACTACATATGCTGTAGTCAGTCGATGACACAATAGGCCGCAGTGAAGCATTGGAGACTTCTCAAGTATAAGACAGTCGCTACAGATATAGGCGCCCCCATTTTAAGTGGCCAACAGCCCTTTGCATGGACTTGGAGAAATACATCGTTAAGTACAACTCACCAGGCCGTCGGGTATGAAGGAATGTGTACTAATACCTAGGTCCCGACGTGCCCGGAAGCCACACGAATGAGGCGTTATCGTAGAAAGCATACCCTTATGCAAAATTTACATTCATAACATGACTCAGTATCCCGAACCCAGGCTGTTTGGAATAAGAAGTAAATTCTAGCTGCATTCCAACGGTGACACCAATCATCCCTCGTACTCAATCACTGAAAATAGTACTATACCGAAATTGTGGCTTATACTAGGATGATAAATTGAAGTTGCCCATGGTTTCCTGAAGAAGCATCCCTTTCAAGTTACTTCACACCACTGGAACTCAGTATGACTCGAGGAAATGGAACCACACTACCAGAAGACGTTCGAACCCGGAAACAATCAGGTGCAGCTGCCTTTCTATAGTAAGTCAATACGTATAAGCCCAACATCCTCTTTGAACAGCCATCCAAACAGCCCCGTCATTGCACAAACTTTGTATATTACCTACCATAACTAATGACACGCAACGTTTCAGAGTCCCACGCTTACAACTCGAAGCATCCCCTTTGTTACAATGGTAAAAACTCCGAACATTATTCATCCCAAATTCTCCTTCCTGCCTGTCTGATGGATATCACCGGCTGGACGCTGCATGCGCATCTCTCCAGTCCCCTTGCTGCATGCTCTTGCTGCTGTCAGTCTGATGCATTGTTCTATATATTCCGAAATACTCGGATATCTAAATGGGAGCATGGTATGTTTCTGATGTGAAGGCGCATTAGACACCTTCGGAATCCCTCCTTATCTATCACACTTGAGCGGCTCAGGTACTTGCTAATCATTCCTCGGAGGTCGATTTAAGCATCTACTATCTTTCAGATCGTCTTGGTTGATTTTCAGAAACAAGAAAGCGACGGCATTATTCTTAGTCAAGTCACATAGGATAGAATTCCACTCTAAACTGGCGAGAGCATGAAAAATACTAGTCTCACTGAGCTCCTATTACATAGAATGCTCCTGAGTCCTACTAAGGATCATAACTCTGTTTCTAGCTAATTAGCCATTGAAGTGATCATGGTGCACGATTCCAGTTCTTATCTCTCTGCGCTAGCCCCGATGCTAAGCACCTTGCGCAAGATATCCAGGTGAGTGCTGGTAGCAATGGACTCTGGGGGCCAGAACATTGTCGCTATACTCATTGTTTCCTAGCAGCTCCGAACAACTAGTCTGCTCTTGTTCTGTCACGAACAACTAAGGATGTCCCGCATTTCTCAAATGTCCTCATGATCAAAGACACTTGAGACAAGCATGGCAGAACTATGTATGTTAGCTTAAAACATATGATAGCTGTAGGACAACCTAGCACTAGTTTTACTGTCTCTTCTACATCCCCTTCCGGGACTATTTGACGAACGCTTAATGCGGCCGCAATATTCCTGCAACAGCCAGAACTTGTTTCACACTGCTATAGAGTTCCACAATGTTGCTTGCTGAATGCCGGATTGAGTGGGTGCATTGGTGCTCCTGGGGTATTGCTGCTAACTCACCTTCCAAATGGACCAAGCCACTACGATATTCTGAAGATCTGGATGGCTGAAGGACAATTGCAGGATAGGTGATTCAATACTATCGGGCATCCCGTGCAGCAAAATCGGGATTTGGCGCATCCTCAGCTACTGATGGGACATGTCATATTCAGCTAAAAATGGCCGTGGCGATGTAGATCATAGACGACGAGATTAGATTTGGAGTTCATGCATTAATACGATATCAATTACCGATTTGGTCGAGGTTGTTGCGGACGGACCACGCCGAGAAACGGCCAAGGTGGCTGCAGAAAGGTTATGGGGTCTTGAGCATTCAGCGTAAGGGATAGTATTACTGCATGCAATCTATGCACGATTGCTGGGCTGGAAATCAACATTTACCTTGTTAGGTTCACTGCGACATTAACTGAAGCAGAACAGAACTTTGCTGAGTCATGCCGCCGACAACGGTTGGACTTCTAGGGATGGATAAGTTCAATAAATCGAATCAAGGGTTGGGGTAATGGCCTGGATCTGCCTAATAATTGCCCATGGTCATAATGAATAATGCCCAAGGCGGCTTTCACGCAACACTGTGTGCAAGGAAGGGTTCAGGTGTTGACATTGGACCGTTGTGTGGCAGTAGTTGTGGTTGTTGAAAGCGCTACTATATATTTTGGGGATAGTGCTATCATTTCGAAGCGACTAACTCTGCGCTTCACCGACGACATCATTCACTATTGGTAAAGCGCAACATACCCCTCGAGGCAGAGAGAGAAGAAATACCCCATAACAAATTCGCCTCAAAGTACTAGATATTTAATATGACCGCACATTCAACGTCATCGATGCCCGATTGTCGGCTCAGGACGTAGTCTACCCATGAGGACCACGGCGTTGCAAGTCCAGTCGCCTGAGGCAACGAGACCGTTTCATTCCTTCAGAGGTTAGAGCTCGGAAGCAGGCAATCTAGATGGAGATCGTGTGGGGTATACGCCGTATGTCGAGGATTATGATGTTATCCATCATATTCGGAGTACGTCAAGATTGTTGGACTGAGTATCTGATGACGTATGTACGAAGGGATTATGGCGAGGAAGTTGGTGGTATGTATCATACTGGGAATTGCACGACGGAAACGGTAAGTACTAGGTGTATCCATTTATCTGAGACTATGATCTGCGATTGGGGGGCCCTTCGACGTCAGTTATTCTCGATTTGGACACGTCGACAATGAGGGACGACACGTGGTGCTGAGGGGTTTGTACCGTAGAGTTGAAGTTGGGCCTTCTAAGATGGAAGAGGCGACAGCGTGGTAAACAACGTGTGGGACTCGTTGGTTACCCTGGCATCTAGGAACAATTGAAATTATTTACCTATGTCAAAATTGGTAAATTATGAGGTCAATGATCTGCCTACTACGTCCATGCTTACTACATCTATGCCTTGGAGAACTACTAGAAGGATGATGGAAGCACGGGAAGATGGGGCGTCGGAACCCAAAAAGATTCCTAAGCCGCGCTGTGCCTGACTCAAGTCCAGTTGAGGGGTGTGGAGAAAGGATTTTTTTTCCCTTCTTTTTTTTTTTTTTTTTTTTTTTTTTTTTGGGAGGAAAAAAGACCAAATGAAAATAAAACCAGAACAGACGAGAAAGAGGAAGAATATATTAACCATATCTTTTGCCACTATCATCGTCTTATTGGCGTGCTGTAGATGCTACTAGTGGATATAGCACGGGACTTGCAAGCAGAATGGTTTGGTGGCGACAATTCGGGGAAAGGGTACTACTATGTTGTACTAACTAGTAGAAAGGCAGCTCCCCTCAGCCTGGAAACTTAAGCGTCTCAAGTTGGTGGCCGGATCAAACCAAGTAATACTTAGATTTTTTGTTTTCATTATGGCGCACATGCAAGGGAGCAGGATAAATGGGATGATCCGGCTCCCCCGCGGTGTCCTTATCAACATTATCGATATCGATATTGTTTAACAATGGGGGAGGGGCGACGGCGGATAGAACCCGAAATCTTGTCTTGGAGCGAAAGGGTCGGTACGGAAGGAATTAGTACCGCGGGATGGATGCCTGAACATCATCCAAGCCAGGCTAGCCAGCCAGCCAGCCAGCCAACCAGAACTGGGTCAACAAAGGATAAATAGATTTTCAACAACAATGTAGTAACCACCTAACAAATATTCGGTCAATTGAATGCTAAACATGGATTAACTACTTCACTTTAAAGTGTGGCAAAGGCTTAACAGTAGTTGCATCTGTAGAGTGTGTCTGTATTGTAACTAACGCGGTCTGTATCGTATGATCCACGGGGAGGGAGGGGCGAACCCTACCTGGGGGTGGGAAAAAGACGCGTGAGACTTCCGGCGCTAAACCCAAAGTAGCGGGGCAAACAACAACAAACGACGCGAGAGTCGCGCGTGCGACAGAAACATCGAGGTTCCCAGGCGTAACTGGCTGGGTACCTGAACCTGAACCACTCAAATCCTGCCGATAGAATCGCTAAGTACCTAGTAGACCACCTTAGTAAACTACTAGTCGTGGTCACCTAACTGACCACAATGTTCATTCGCTTCTCTCTTTTTTTTTTTTCCCTTGCCAACCTCTCCCAGTGTGTTGTGTCTCCATCATCGCCTGTCCTCTCTCCAGCCATCGACTAATCCACCTTCCCCAACCTTAACCGTCGAAACTCTCCTCCCATAAGGGAAATCCATCGGACGATTGATCCCTCATTATTGAAGGTTGGCTCTGCATACCGCAACTTCCGTCCCCAGTCGCCAGCCCCTCCGTCCGGCCGCCCATCCTATCTCCCACCACCATCTCCACTACGTACTACTACAGCTATCCACCACTGCCGCCTCCCATCCCTTTCTTCGTTTCGACTCCTCTGCTTCGCGTGGCTGTCTGCTTCTTTTTTTGGGGGCATCATCTCGCGTCACCCCTTGCGCTGCCAGTCCCTCGGCCGGAGAAGCGCAGTCATTCAGGTTTTAAAGGAAGAAAGGGAGACGGAAGGGAGACGAATCTTGCTGCTGCCGGTGTCCTTCTATCAAATCAAAATCATCCCTCTCGCATCCCTCTCTGCAACTCGTTACCTCTTCTCGCGCATCGCTTGCAGTTATTCGCTGTCTGGGAACTTTCTCGCGTCCGCCTCGTCGCGCCAGTCCTCGTTCCTGTCGCCGCTGCATCTTCGCGCGTCGCGCCTGCTTGTTTTGACGCCTGGGTTGTCACCCTGAAACATTCCGTCTTATCGAACAATATCGCATTAGGCGCCGAGCGAAACTGCGAAGGTCCCTTCAAGGATATTGCGTGTTTCAGGCGCGTGGCCCCGTGCCTCAGCGCGAAAGAGTCCCCGCTTGTGCTTGTTCCTGCCCTCATCCACACACTCTTGGGGTGTATGGAGGCTTCAACAAGCGCATTCGAAGCCCCCCGTGGTCTCGGAATAGGCTGGTGATGTACAGCCGTCGTTTCGCATCTTCGACTTGTTTTGGCTGCACCCTGCCATAGGCGCGCAGCCTTACTTTTCCTAGCATTCCACCGCGGTCAACAACAACTTCCGACCCCTGTCACTGGCTAGACCGACAGGCGGAGGAAAACACCGCCACACGCACTCTCTGTTGGCCCCAGAAGTCTCTGTTGTTGTGTACGCTCATCGCGACTTGAGGTCAACTTTGTCCCGCGTCGTGAACTGTATACTGCTTTACACCTTGTCTGGCCGACCTCATCACGACACCAACCTAATAGTTGAGTGTTCTTGTGATCTCGGTCTCATCTTACCAGATTTGGAGAGCTACCATTTTGTTTTACCACCTACAGACTGTTCGTGATCATCATGGTCGCGACATTTTCGCCGCACCGTGATGCGGGTGGCACACTACACCTGCCCTCGCACACGGGCATTCACCACATGGATGCTAATTCGGCCATTCGACAACTGCGCCGGTCACTATCTCGTTCACCTTCAAAGAGCTCCAACTTCTCATTGCTTGCTTCTCGAGGCCATTCGCCGTCCAAAACAGCGCCATACATCTCGTCGCCTTTGTCACCTTCACGGAGATCGACCCAGAGCAACTTTGTCCTTTTCCCCAGCTCCTCTCACCAGTCTCCATTCGCAGTCCCGTATCATCCAAGCGGAAAGATTACAAGGCCAACCATGCGCCGTGTGCGGACCTCTCCGAGGAGCCCCGTGAAGCGTGCCCTAAACGTCTCTACGGACCAGGGAAATGCAAAGCCTGCGCCGTCGGTGCCAACAACACCGGGCGTGGAGAACACACCCTCGACACCTGGACTTGTTCAACCCGACAATGCGGCTAGAGACATCTTTCCAAGTGACACGCCCGCATGTGCGGAATCCACCTTGGGTCCCCGCCCGGCTCTTTCCCGCATTGAGAAGCGGCGGAGTGGAACGTTTGGCTCATATGCCACGGTTAGCCCGCTGAAACGGAGCGACGGAATCATGAATCTAGATCGAGTGTCTCGCGGTAGTCCATCGGCTAAAAGACGAAGCGTCCAGGCAGCAAGCCTATCGGGTGAATTTAGCATTTTTGATAACGAAGTCACACCGAACAATGCTGAAGAGCCCGAAGTCGAGGCTTTCCCAGAATCGACCACGCCTTCCTTCCCTCCCCCCATCACACCGTTCAGCCCGTTTGCCACCATTCCCAAACGATCCTCTTCTCTACGGCGGTCCACCCTACAACAGCGTCAGAGTGATCGCTCTCTATTTGCTCGGGCGAAGGCTATGGATGATTCACCTGATGCCCTAGACAATGGGACTCCGCTCTCCGTTCGACCTCGCATGTCTTTGGATCAGAATCTTTTCCAGCCAAACCGGGACAGTCCGTTCTTGTCACGGCCATCGCCAGGTACCCCGTTGTTTGCATCGACGGGTAACAACGCCGAACAGCCCCGACCTTCTGCTCATCCCCTGTCCAGAACAATTACACAATCCTCCTCGAGTTCGAGTCTTGGAGACGATTCTCCGACCCACGAGCCCGTTCACAAGGGTGATCGTCCCAGAGGGATAATAAACTTTTCAAAGTCTCTCCCTGCGGGGACTGCCCGGCCTGCGCCGCTGCGGCATCTTAACCGCGAGGATTCGACCTCGTCCGTTGACTCCTTTGCCACGCCCGAGAATTACAAACTAGTCAAGCCTCTCCCAGCGGCGTTTATGTCAACTGGTCTTATATCCAAGAAGAACCGCAATGCCGACGATCCTCAGAACACGCTAGGTTTCAGCAAGAACATGCCCGATACTCCATGCAAAAGGCCCATAAACCTCTTTCCTACCGGTGGAAGAATACAGCCGGAACGGCCTTTGGAGATGTCAGGCTTGGTTCGACAATCAGATACAATACCCCCGTCACCCTTCAATCCTTCTAGCACACGCCCTAAATCCGGACCTTTTGCGCGAGGCATGGGAATCTTTGGAAGTTCCTTCAACAGGCCCGAGGTTTCCCGACGCGGAAGCTTTGCTAGCATCGACGGCGACGACTTATTACCATCTCAATCGCCCTGCGGCCGAAATAGCCAACCGCTAAGCGAAAACGACTTCCCACCAACACCCACAAAGCAGAGCTTTTTCCCGTCTCGAACCTATCCACCACCAGTCTCGCAGATTGCCTCTCTTGAGCGATTGGCGGAGGCTAAAGGTACCAACTCAAGTCCCTTGCACGACAGGTTTCTGCGCGGTTCTCCACGTACACCGCAAGACCATCTATTCCCCGATCCAAGTGGACTATCAATCTCGAACGAACAGCAATCTGGTCAGCCTGACTTTAATTCCTCTAACCTGCCAGCAACCCCAACTGGCCCTCGTGATTCCTTCCAGTCTGGAAAACGACCCAGCCTTCCCTTGGCTGGATATCATGCGCCAGATGTCGATCCCAGTTTGACTTCACGGTTCGAACGGGTAGAACTTGTTGGAACCGGTGAATTCTCTCAAGTTTACCGTGTTTCCGAGCCCCACGACACATCGATCTCTACTTACCCAAGCGAGATGTTCCCCCCCAAGGTGCTACCGGAACAAGTATGGGCCGTTAAGAAGTCGAAGCAGCCATATTCGGGGCTCAAGGACCGCGAACGCCGAATTCGTGAGGTCGACATACTCAAGTCGTTGACTAATGCGGACCACATCATTTCCTTTATGAACAGTTGGGAGGATAGCGGCCACCTTTACATTCAGACAGAATTCTGTGAAGAAGGCAGCTTGGATGTCTTCCTTGCGCAAGTTGGGCTCAAGGCAAGATTGGACGATTTCCGAATCTGGAAGATAATGCTGGAACTATCAATGGTAAGTCCTAACATTTTTATACTGGATGAAGTCATTGGCAAATGTAGTATAGTGCTAACCATCATGGCAGGGTTTGAAACATATCCATGACATGGGATTCATTCACCTTGATCTCAAACCAGCCAATATCCTAATAACCTTTGAGGGCGTGCTCAAGATCGCTGATTTCGGTATGGCCGCACGTTGGCCAGCAGAAGACGGAATCGAAGGCGAGGGTGACCGCGAATACATTGGACCAGAGATCTTGATGGGCCGCTATGATAAACCAGCGGACATCTTCTCTCTGGGTCTCATTATGTTCGAGATCGCCGGCAACGTTGAGCTGCCTGACAATGGCCTCTCGTGGCAGAAGCTCCGCAATGGAGACATGAGCGATATCCCCAGCTTGACTTGGAGTTTTGAGACCAGCGTCTTCCGCGATGCATCCGGTAATCCGATCTCGGAGGAACCATCGTTCGAAGAACTATGTACCTCAGACTTTGGCGAGGATGATTATGGCACGGACAGTTTCCTCGGAGGTCGCACAAGCAAGCGGGACATGACCTCTACCGCTCGAATTGGAGAGCTTGTTGATCCCCCTAGCTTCATGGTCGATGCTGGCCATGAGCAGGCATTGGACAAGATTGTGCGTTGGATGATCTCGCCTGAACCGCTTGACCGACCCACTGCGGATCAAGTACTAGAAACGTACGGGGTCCAATTCGTCGCCCGCCGGCGTCGCGCGGGTGCTACCGTCTACGAAGGCAACTGGGGCCCTGCCGACGAGGTCCTAGCGGAAGACGCCGAGATGATCGATGTTTAATCACCACGACTTGACATATCTAGTGCATTTGGACGGAGTTGGCGCTTTCCCTTTACAGTACCATCTAATGACGGCGTTTATGCGGAGAACCGAGCTTTTGATATTAATGCCTCTTTTCTCTCGATGACCTTGATGTGATCGGGATGTCTTACCGACCATCCTTCATGATTTGGACGATGTTGATATGACCGATATGCTAGTCCCATGGAGGGGTGGTTGTCCACTCATTCCTCAAGATTTCCTTTGTGAACATGACTCGTTGATTTAGCGATGATGATAAGCTTCTTGTTTCTTTTTCTCTTTCTACCTTTCTATCGCGGTTCCTTCCCTTCATGTACCTATGTCTTCTGCAGGTTGAAAACCTCGTGACGCAGGATGACCGAGGCGACATGTCTATAATCCTATGCCTGCCTTTGTTTTTGCCTTTCACCTCTTGATTCCCACTACACAACTTCTCTTCACCACCTTTGTTTTATTGATGCTTCATTTCCTTTGTTGGAGTGACTCGAGAGCACTGGAGTAGTTCTTGCTCGTGCACTTTGGGCGTTTGATGACCTCTACTACCCTATTTCTAGATGTCTATGTATTAAATATCCTTGGCGTGTGTGCGCCATTTTCTCTTCGACACTGTGTTCGCTTGATTCGATATACCTTTTTTCTTCCACGTGCTTTTGCCTTCTCCTGTTGTCCTCACTACTCCTTTCTATGTGTCCTTGGCAGACGAGAAACCGCCTCGACGTGATCAAGCCGGCTTGAGAACAGGATAATGCTTGTGAATTAGATATTGAAATGTACATCTGACTTGGACGGACCAAAACAGCCAACCAACTATCGAGGCGTAAATAAATAAAACCATCAATATAGCGTATACTTTGTATTGCATGTTAGGTAGAGGAGAGGTCGGAGCACCTTCGTCGGAGGCTCGCCACTGGCCGACCTAAATTCGGTCTTGGCGCCCGCCGCTGCGTCTTGCAGTTCCTCGCCGCGACCTCCATCTTGCCTGCATCTCTCTGACCCTCTCCAACGCCTTGGTGTCGCCGAGCTTTCCTCTAACAACCGTTATAGCCGAATTTACAACTACGAGTCGCCGATTCTATATCAAATCCATCCGGTAATCAGCAAACACCCCTGTTGTCGTTGACCTTTTCTCGATACGCGGCGACGATGTGCGGCTCGATTTAAAGCCTCATTACGGAAGTATTCGAACTGGAAGCTTGTCACCACCGAATGCCAAAGTCTTAGACTTTGCTATTGCAAAGATCTTCTCGAATCTACCAGTCTCTGCGATTTCTTTTAACTTTGGCCGTGCAACCGAGAGAAAAAATACCCTCGCAACATGGACCATCGAACTTTCGTGTCGGATTCGCTCCTCCGCCTTACGAACGCGTCGGATCCTACTGTCGTCGACTTCGTGCTTGCCACCGCCAGTTCCGCTAAGTCAGCTTCCGCTTTGCAAGACAAGCTACTCCCTTTCCTGGACGGCAGCTCCGATGACATTAGCTCGTTTTGCGGCGAACTTTACAGACGGGTTGGGGTGAGGGCCGGGTCCAGCGCTACCAGTGCCAATGTGGCAAGTAAAGAGCGCAGTGATGCCGTGTCATCAAAGAAGAAATATCGACTGCTAGAGATGGAGGAGGATGACGTACCGGACGCCCGGGGGTCACTAGGCCCTGTGAATGTCGAGGCGGAACGGGACAGACGGCGACGCAGAGATAAAGATCGGAGCAATGGACGCAGCAGTAAGGATGGCGAGAGCGGTCGCAGCCGCTGGGAAAAGGACGAGAGCCGCAAACGCGATCGCAGTCGGGAAGAGGAATCGCGCGACCGGCCCCGGACGAAGAAGGTACGGCGACGGAATGCCGATGACTTTGATGATCGCTGGGGAGATGAGGAGATACCTGAAGATGAGCTATACGAGGATGATGAGCAGGCGGGCGAATTTGAGGAGTCGCCTTCGAAACGGAGTCGGTTAGAGGATGGGTCTGCGTCGCCACGGTCAAATGCCTCTGAGGAATTGGATCCGGAGACGAAGAAGGAACAAGACCGGAAACGGGATCTCGAAGAACGAGATGAGTTTGCGAAACGCCTTGCTAAGAAGGATGATGGCAAAACGAAGAAGATCGTCGAGGATCGGACAAGGTCTGGTGAGGCTGCGCGGCGACGAGCGTTGGCGGATGATGCGTCTGCGCGGGCGGCTGTCATGCCAGACCTGAGGATGCGCTCTCGACAGGAATATTTGAAGAAGCGTGAGACGGAGCGGTTGGCCCTCTTGCGCAGACAGGTCGCCGAGGAGACGGCAGAGCTGCGCGATAATCCCAGTTTGACTCGCAAGGAGAAGGAGGAGTTCGCGCGCAATCGAGAAGTTCTGCGGATCGCGGAGGAGCGGTTGCGGATTGACGACTATCGTGATGGTTACATGATGCCCGAGGACTACATTACGGAGAAGGGCAAGATCGATCGGAAGAAGAAGGAGGACGCGCTCTACAAACGTTATGTGGATCGTGATGACGCTGGTCAAGAGCGGTTCATTACGGAGCACGAAGAATGGGAAATGGAGCAGACAGCCAAGGCTAAGGCACAGATCAATCGGGCTGAATTCGTTGACGAGGGCAATTATGAGTATGTGTTTGACGATTCGCAGAAGATCAACTTCGTTGTGGACGCCAAGATGGAAGGCACTCGGAAGCCTATGACGCAGGAGCAGCGCAGGCTTCAGGAGCAGATTGATGCGGCGGAGAAGAAAGCACAGTCGATGGAGGACACGCGAAAGAGCCTGCCCATCTATCAATTTCGAGACCAGATCATTCAGGCAGTGCACGACCACCAAGTCTTGATTATCGTGGGAGAGACTGGTTCGGGTAAGACGACGCAGATTCCGCAGTACCTTCACGAGGCTGGATTCACCAAGGGCGGCATGAAGGTTGGATGTACCCAACCACGTCGAGTTGCTGCCATGAGTGTGGCTTCTCGAGTGGCGGAAGAAATGGGGGTGAAGCTGGGGAACGAGGTTGGCTACGCCATTCGATTCGAGGACAACACCAGCGACAAGACAGTGCTCAAGTACATGACGGATGGTATGTTGCTGCGTGAGCTATTGACGGAGCCCGATCTCGGCCAGTACTCTGCATTGATGATTGATGAAGCCCACGAGCGAACGGTGCCCACGGACATCGCCTGTGGTCTTCTGAAGGATATTGCGAAGGCACGGCCAGATCTCAAACTGCTGATCTCCTCCGCCACGATGGATGCTCAGAAGTTCCAGCAGTATTTTGATGATGCTCCGATCTTCAACATCCCCGGTCGTCGGTACCCTGTCGATATTCATTACACATCTCAGCCGGAAGCGAATTACCTGGCTGCAGCCATCACGACGGTCTTTCAAATCCATGTCACTCAGGGATCTGGAGATATCCTCGTCTTCTTGACAGGTCAAGAAGAGATTGAGGCGGCGGAACAGAGTCTCCAGGAAACGTCACGAAAATTAGGGAACAAGATACCCGAAATGATCATATGTCCAATCTACGCCAACCTCCCGTCCGAGCTACAGACTAAGATCTTCGAGCCGACGCCGCCAAAGGCACGGAAGGTCGTGTTGGCAACAAACATTGCTGAAACCAGTTTGACCATTGACGGCATTGTCTACGTGATTGACCCAGGATTTGTCAAGGAGAATGTCTTCAACCCGCGGACGGGTATGGAAAGTTTAGTCGTAACTCCCTGCTCGCGAGCTTCCGCCAACCAAAGAGCCGGTCGTGCTGGACGTGTTGGTCCGGGCAAGTGTTTCCGACTCTACACCAAGTGGGCATACTACAATGAGTTGGAGGAAAGCACAACTCCCGAGATCCAGCGGACCAATCTGAGCAGTGTCATCTTGATGCTGAAGTCCCTGGGGATCGACCAGCTGCTGGACTTCGACTTCATGGACCCTCCTCCGGCGGAGACCATCATTCGTGCGCTGGAGCAGCTGTATGCGTTGGGGGCTCTGAACGATCGAGGCGAGCTGACAAAGATTGGGCGACAGATGGCCGAATTCCCAACAGATCCCATGCTGGCCAAGGCGATTCTAGCAGCCGATAAATACGGCTGTGTGGAAGAAGTGTTGTCTATCGTGTCGATGCTGGGCGAGGCGAGCGCGCTCTTCTTCCGACCCAAGGACAAGAAGATTCACGCGGACAGCGCGCGGAATCGCTTCACCATTAAAGATGGCGGCGACCATCTCACGCTGCTCAATATCTGGAACCAATGGGTCGACTCCGACTTCAGCTATGTCTGGGCCAAGGAAAACTTCCTCCAGCAGCGGAGTCTGACGAGAGCGCGCGATGTCCGCGACCAGCTCGCGAAGCTATGTGATCGCGTCGAGGTGTCCGTGAGCACGTGCGGCTCCAACAATATGCAGCCGATTCAGAAGGCCATCACAGCCGGATTCTTCCCGAACGCGGCACGACTGCAGCGAGGCGGCGACAGCTATCGCACAGTTAAGAATGGACAGACGGTTTACCTCCACCCGTCGAGCACGCTGTTCGAAGTCAACCCGCGGTGGGTGATTTACTTCGAGCTGGTGCTGACCAGCAAGGAGTATATGCGCAGCAACATGCCATTGCAGGCGGAGTGGCTGGTCGAGGTGGCGCCACACTATTACAAGAAGAAGGATCTGGAGACGCTGGGGTTGGAGAAGAAGATGGCGAAGGGGCAGGGGGCGGCAGGCGAAAAGAGTCGGAATTGAGGATGTGAGAGAATATAGTAGAACTACTCTTTACAAATGTTGATACCAAATGAACAGCTAACAAACCATGTGTATGTATGTATGTATGTATGTAGATCTACTTACCTATTTCCCAAGTATCTGTCCCATAATAATTAGGCAATCGAGTACTCCGCACATTCCAAAGCAAGTAGTGCGCAGAATGACCCAATCACAACTCGCGGATTGCAACACGCGACAAACCGACCGCGGCTTTTCCTCCCCCAAACCAACCTCGGCATCTTCGCATCACCTCCGCCCGCGCCGCCAACTTAAACCACCCAACTTTCCGACCCCGGATTCCAGATTCCAGAACTATCCACTTACCAGCAATCACTGTTATTCAACATCCACTACCACCACCGCTACCTCCTTTATCCTTCCCACCAAACAATCAAACAACAATAACAAAGAAAACAAAAAGGCATAGCGATAGCGATAAGAGAAAGGGTTTATTAAAAATGTCCCAAACATTCACCCCCGCCGACGTATCCACCCACAACAATCCCGACAAGGGAATGTACATCATCATCGACAACAGCGTCTACGACGTCACCAAGTTCGTCGATGAGCATCCTGGTGGCGCGAAGATTCTGAAAAGAGTAGCGGGAAAGGATGCATCGAAACAGTTTTGGAAGGTGGGTGTTTCTTGAATCCCTTCTGTGTCTTTACTATCATGATTATTTTATGCACCTTATGTACCTAGCTCATCTGGCTATGCGGTTATCTTTCTATTGTTATTTTTCATATGGCGACTTTGTTTGATGGTATGGTGCATTATAGTGCTAACGACTTTGTCTTACTCTTCTTCTAGTATCACAATGAAGGCGTGCTGAAGAAGTATACGCCCAAGTTGAAGATTGGGGAGGTCAAGGAGGCGGCGAAGTTGTGAGATCTGAGGGGGTTTTGTCTATCTGTCTTGTTGAAATAGGGATCTTTGCTGTTGGAGAATTTAAATTCGGTCACCCATATACACTTTAGATGTCGCGATGCTGCTGCTGCTGCTGCTTGGAAAGGCGAGACTGATGGTTCAAACAGTCCCTAGACCGTCAATTACTAATAACATTAGACAATAAGCTAAATAGCTAACTACTATTCCCGCCAATATAACGAACGGAGCAAAGAGTGGTATCCATAACCGGCGAGCACTTGTCTCAAAGTGCCTGATAAATCCAAAATACAGATAACTATAGCAGCCACTTAAAATCATGTGGGCTTTAATATGCTTTCTAATTTGGGCCTGCCCTTTCAGAATTCCCCGAATGGATCATGCCGGAGGTTCCCGCGGCCCTCTGCGTAGGGCGAGTCCAGCTCTTGATTCGCGCTCCAGGCGCTCGACGCCTTTCGGCTGTGTCGCGCAGACCGCGGGCCTTTGTATCCGTTTGTTTGGTCAATGAACGCCTCCATGCGGACCGTGCCGATCGCGTCGAAAAAGTTGCCCGTCCGCACACTGGTTTCAGACGTGCGGCGACTGACGCTGGCCAGGCTGCCGTTGGCGTACGGCACTGCAGGGCCGTAGATGTCCGAGGAGCCGCGCGTCGACGCCACTGAGGGCACCGTACCCTGGCTCGAGAAGCTTCGGATGATGGGTATGCGGGGAGAAGTGTTGCTGCGCTTACGCGCATGATTCGAGAACCGTGGCACTGTCGGCGGGTCTGCAGCATCCATTGACTCGGCAGATTCTAATGCAGGCGGTAATTCAGGCACAGGCTCTGGGTGACTGAGAAGGGATCGTTTTCCCTTGGGCCGCGGGCGTGGGCGGCCCTTGGCGATTCGAATAGAGTCCCGGATTGGGTTACGGCGCAGAGTGGCCGCGTGGGTAGGTGATGCGAGTTCCTCCCGCGGGACTGGAGGTAGGGAATCTAGGTCATGGAGACCCATGGACGAGTGACTCAGGAACGACAGTGCAGTCAGCCAGACATAGTGCCGCTCAATGCTCGAGGCAGTGAATTTGAGGGCACGTTGAGGCGTTAAGATGAGAATCGACCGATTGAACTGGTTTTGAGGGTTGAAGCCTTTAGGTAGCGGATTGTCATCCTTGACGTCAAGGACGGATTGGATAATCACTAGTTTAGGGTCAGCATGGATACACCAAGGCCAAAATAAAATGAGAACAATGACTTACATTTCCTACCGCTCTTACCCAACAGGGCTGGCCCGCTGGTTGGTTGTTTGCTGCTCCACATGACTGCCCGCTCATACGGCGCCAGCCAGACCCATCGCTTGTGTCTTGCGCCGCTGTTGGTGATATTTGCAGATACCTCTTCCGCATTCCGCCCATCCCAATTGTCCTTCGGCTCGCCGACACCCCCAAACGACCTCCGTCTCCGAATGTACTTGTACATCCACTCCCCGACCATGGTCTGTGCAATCGCGTCAACAACGCTGGTGGGTTGGACAATGGTGGCCGTGGAGTCCTGCCGTCCGTGTGCAAAGGGGCGGGACGCTGTCGGCGGGCGAGTCGGGCCCCTTTGCACAGCTCGTTTAGCCGGAGGTGCAGTGACGTCGTCGTAGGGAAGGGGTGGATGCTGGGGACTGTCTGGCCCGCAGGACGATGAGGACATGGTTGGCGACGAGCGGCTCCCGGGACGATCATGCGGCTCTACATGCGACATGGCAGCCGCAGATCGAACTCGGCGCAAAGTCGGCCGCCGAACAATAGGCGGTCTCCCTCGGTCTGAGAAATTGCGAGGGTTGGACGGTGTTGGACTCTGCCGTCCGTCGCTCCCTCCAGGGAATTTTCTGGAACTGAACCGCATCGGCACAGGAATAGGAGGTGCAATGGCATGGGCACCATTACCACTCTCCATACTCGGCTCGCTGGGGCTCCGCTCGCGAGGTTTCTGATGCGCTGCTGCCCCGTTGGAGATTATGGCTGTTTTACGGATATCCTGCTGTCTTGCGCCGGAAGCTCCAAGGGCGAAACGCTGAGTCCACGAAGACGGTCCGACTACCTCCTTGGAGCCTCGGTCAATTGCTGATTCTGCCAAATCAGCTTCGGCTTCTCGCAGATGCTCGTCAATTTCCGGAAGAGGAGACTCGTCCAAGCTAGGACGTCCTTGGGTGGAGACAAGCTTGCCTCTCTTCAAAGTATACGACGCAAATGGCCGGTTCAAGAAATCATCGTCGGTGAAGACGTCCCTAGGCTGCGCAGAGGTTTCTTCATCGCTCGCTTGATCGAAACCAGCAAAGAGGCTACTCGATCGTAGAGGCCGCTTGTGTTCTGACTTGGATCCCTCCGAAAGCGGACCGTTGTCATTGTTTCCCGGGTAGGCTTGCACTGGCTCAGCTGCCTTGGTGCGTACAGATGCCTTGCTCTCCCGTTTCTTTGATCTCGGAGGAGGGGCATGGTACGGCTGAATAGGAGGATCCTGAGTATCTTCGCGCAGTGGGAGATCGGGTATCGCTGACGGGAGTAGACTGGCCGGTAACTTGACAGGCCTTTGGTCGATTCGAATCTCTTCCGTCTGGATACCAATGGTCCTACTGTCTATGCTCGGACTGAAATTGGCTTGGCAGGAAACGCTCTTGGTTTGAGGTGGGAGAACCACGCTCCCTCGGGGCGAAGGGGGCTCTGAGTGTGGTGGGTGTATTGCGATCATCGGGATATCAATTTCGGGCGACTCCATGTCGGTTGGCGACGCACTGACTCCCTTGTCATCCGTCTGTGTGACGGGTGTCTGCACCGTCTGTACTGACACAGACACCATCGGTGTCACCTCTGGGACTGGCTGCGGTGTCTCGTCCAGTTTAGGAGTCCATGGGGGAGTGGGAAGGTCTTCGACAGTTTGACAGGAAGCCGAAACCATATCGATTGTAAGCGCCGATGTGCCACTGTCGTTACCCTGATAGTGGTTGGTGATTTTGCTATCACGGCGCTCTGTAGTCTGCTCCACGGACGGTGGTTCCGGTTTTGATGGTGACACGGGCGATGGAGGAGGTGAATACTGGATGCCTGTGTCGCAGTACACAGAGGGTGTTGTGGACATTTTCAAAGGGCTACTGGGTTCCGAGCCCCCATCAGCCTTGAACCCATAGCCATCTGCACTGGTCAGAGAAAGACCGAGGATTTTTCTCGCCTTTGCGCCCATGCTCATTGTGCGAGAAAGCTGCGAGTGAACGGAAGCCGGCCGTTCTTCTGGAAGTGCCTCGGGCGACTCTGGTACAAAGTCGGCTTCAAAGGACTCGAACTCGTCTTCCTCGTCAAATGCCAGTTCTTGGGCCAAACTCAGCCCTTCGCTCTTAAGACCCTGAATGGTGGCTACACTCGCGACGGAATACCGCACGTTGTGATAGTCAGTCTCATCGATGCTGTCAGCACTCACACTTGTGATACTGGTCCGACGATGCCCTTGACTGCTTCTTGAGTCAACACTTGCAGAGTCGCTGTCTTTCCCAGCTTCTACTAACGTTGCGGTCTGATCACGCCTCGAGTCATCGGCATCCTGGGCTGAATGAAACGAGCCAGCTGCTTGAGCAGCGGCTACCTCGCTCAACACAACCTTCAGGCGTCCTTCCACCACGTGGACTTTTCGTTCCAAGTTCCTCCGTTCGCCTTCCCAAGCATCTTTGTCTCGGTTCCAAAGCTGTGCTGTTCTCTCTACCTCCTCTTCACGGCTTCGTGCCTTCTTCTGAGCTTGTTCGAGCTTCTTACGGACATCCGTAATGTTCTCCAGGGCTTCATCACGCTCTCGTGCTAGCTCAGTGAGGGCGGACGAAGAGCCACCTTCCAGCAGCTGCAACTGATGCTTGAGCGAACGAGACTCCTTAGTGAACTTGACCAGGCGCTCAGTAAGACCTTCGTTCTCCGTTCGTGATTCGTCTAGACTCCGTTCGAGTATATCAATTGCCTTTGCTTTACCCTCCACGTCTCGACGCAGAGAAAGGATTTCGGAGACAAGTGAGGCATGTAGTGTAGGTGTAAAGCGCCGCGGATCTAGTGGCGATAGGTTGTCCTCGTCAGCAGTGTCCTCATAGTCGCTGCGAGCATCAGGCGAGAAATTCAGAATTGGTAGAGAATTAGGCGAAGACGACAGGCCGGGGGAGGAATCTGCGCGAATATGTATTGAAGGAGGTCTTTGTGGTGTTGCAGATGGCGTCGGGAATGCCCTCGAAGCCGGAGGGCTTGTGTAGACGGTCTCGGTGGCCATTGTGTGTGTATGCCCAGAGTCGATGGATGTTCGACAGCTCAACGCAATCCCCCAATTGCAATAGAGCAATCAAAGATCGTAGTACCGCGTCATGCGCTTTCCATGAGCTTTACATATGCTGTGCTCCTCGACGTCCCCAGCAAGGACCAGCTCGACTGGTCGAGGTCTGATTGTGCCAGCCGTTCGCCGCCAAAATCTATTGAAGCGTCGTGGCTACTAATCTTCCTGGCGGAAAAGTGTAGACCTGATCAGCACATGGTGTCTGCTTGGAGCGCCAAGGAAACGCGGTTGGAAATAGGGCTGGAGACCAGAAAAGGCATGCGGAAACAAGGATGGTACTTACGATCAAATCAAAGTTCAAGACCTGCCACCTTCACAATGCACAGGCTGGCTCGAGCTTGATAGGCGCGTCAATGCGAGTGAGTGTGCTAGGGAAGAGAGGCCAGTGAGGGGGGCAAAGTATGAACTGAGTCAAGGTCTCTCTCGACGCGGGGATGGGGAGGGGGGCAAGGATGTATGAAGGTAAACAGGATTGGAGGGCGATCAAGAAAGCAGCGGCGTCGCGAAATCGGATCCCAAAATATTAGTTTTATTACCTGCCAGAGGCCGCGAAAGTCTAGACAAGAGATCTGAGGGGAAAGGGGAGATTGTTTGCCAGGCTACCCTTTAGTGAGTTGGAGCACACCGGGCTCAAGAGCTAAACTGGGCCTTGCACGAAAGAACCTTGTCCATGGGCCATACATCGGGCGGGGGACAGCTAGCGCAGTAAATGAGAGTGATAAAGGTAGGCCCATTCGACAGCGGAGTAATTGTCTGCCATAACCAGAGCAAACTAGCGCATTAGCTTCGTCCAGGGGTGTTCGTTAGGGGGAAGATGGGGGGAACCGAAGGCCAACTCCACGCACCCAATGACTAGTGAGGAGAGAAACCACCGAACGACCGACTCCACTAGAGCTTGCCACAGCTGGGCTCGAGGATCCCGATCCAATAGGCAAGTGATAGAGGATGTGTCTGACAGTGCGACGGATCGGCCGCCGCCATTGCAGATGAATGGCTGGTGACCAGCGGACTGGTAACAGCCAAACCCTCGTCGGTGGAAAAGCATAGCCAATGAAAGACAACAGCTGAGAAGGAAATAATGAAATGTAATAAAAATAACAAAGGGTAGTAGTACCTGTCTACAGTAGGAAAAGGGACTCGAGTCGAATCTGAAACAAGGCGACATGCATTGATCCTAGCACACCGCGGGAACAGGGGATGGCAAACGCGAAAGCGAGGGGGGGCAAAGAGAAAAAAAGAAGAAAAAAATTATAATAATACTAATAAATACAATCAAAAGGAGGATGGTAGGCTGAAGATCGTCCCGACGTACTTTGTACTTCTTGCGCAAATCCGATGAGAGTATCCGATGGGAGGGGGCAAGAAAATTCCAGCACGAAGTAGGAGAAAAAAAAATCCAATAAATAGAAATAAAATGGACATTAATACAGAGATAAGCCAATTAGACGAAAACGCAAAAGACCAAAAGACCAGGCTAAGGTAGACTAAAACGCGACCGAAGTCGACCAACACGGCCGGCACAAAGACTGCCGGGCGAAGGTCATTCAAAACAGCAGTTGAACTTGACGGCAGTTCGTGTCAATCACTAGTCGGGTCCACCGGTGGGCTCAAGGGGATCATCGCCTCTCCTCTATTTCGATCCTGCGCCTGTTGGTTGGTGAGATTGCCTTAAATATGACTTCTCTTCGAGGGCTAAGATATATTGGTAGCCTCGTTGCCATGTATCGGCTATACCGGGCCAGCGTCTTGATTGCGGATGTTGAATAGCCACCGGGATCAGTGAAGGCCAGCCTGCAGGGACTGATTCCAGCCGACGCGACATGGGTGTACTAGCCGTAGAAGAAAGTTTGTTGCATCTCCCCAATCGTATGATTGAAAGACGAGTGGGAAGCTTCAGGATACTATCTTGTTCAAAGCCACCAATGGATTTCCAACGAGCCCGTGCTCGATGTTTCAGAGTCCTTTCACCAGCCCCAGAAAAGGCTGCGCAACTTATATTTAGGAAAAAACCAACCCGTCACGTCCTGATGGAGTGCTTGTTACCCCCGATCTGCTATCAGACCCGGAGCGGACTCGGAGTTCCTTCATCAAGATGGTCGTCCCGGGAGTTGGTGGTTCAGTTGTCAAGGGCACCTAGTCCAACATTTGACATGTGAGAGGCGTTTAATTTCCGCGCTTTGTACTCCATACTACCTCTGTTCATTGATTCTTGAACCCAATACGAACCAGAAGGGGTGCACGAGAGGAACAGCCGGGAAGGATCCTTGGGTGCTTCCGTTCAGCTTAGCTCCCCACTTATCATTTCCACCGTTCCCTGGTTCAGGACCACCTTGGGAGACGGCCCGGCGCTCAACTTTTGGGTAGTGTCTCCAGTCCGGAAATTACATACTAGGGAGGCGGGGAGATTGGATGGATGACCCTTTGCAGGCGTCCTTGCTGTTGGCAGCCTCCGAGGGAAAACGTCTCCCCTCGTGATAACTTCTGCGTCGACGGACGGGATGAATACTAAATTCACCTTTCCTGTCATCAAATCATCACGGACCTCTCGGGTGGATACGTATTCATATCGAATTCATTTAATGGCTTGGCGACCATCACTGTTTGCCGGTCTGCGATCAATTTTCGCGCGCGGTCCGTGTGACGCAAGGCGATGATGTGCGTTAGATCATAATGGAATGGAGCAAAAAGGATTTGTCGCCAGCTAGATAGTAGACTATCTATCTAGTTATCAATCCGGTATTGCTCAGCCAAATCAGCATCCGACTTTCGTCCCTGGCTCAATTAAGAGAACGTGAGCAGTTACGTACCAAAGCCAATTGGCTTGCAGTCTAATCGGCCGTAGTCTGCGCCGGCTTCAAGCTTGGCGACCCACGCGGCAAGACGGACTGGATTTTGCGCCTTCCGGCCTTCGTCTCAGGGGTAAACCGGACCTGACAGGTCGGCCGTGCGTTACCTGAACGGCTGTGCAGGCTGCAGCTGAGAAGTAGACAGGGATCGTACTTAGACAGTTCATACTAGATCACAGTATGGAGTATACAATAATAAATATAACGCTAGTATTAATATCCTAGTGACTCGTTAATACCTCGCCGGAGGATATCCGCGGTTGGTCTGGACTGGTCCGGCTGGTGTCTCGGATGTCGTCGCGTCGCTCCAGAGAGCACCAGGATCAACTATCATGGTACTAACCACGCATCCCGAGAGAGGCGATCACATAGATAGTGTCTTCCTGGCTGAACTAGGGGACCAAAGAGACCTCCTTGGCGCAGCCGACGAGAGTCGTTACTCCGGTCTTAGACAGACCAAGATCCCGCCGTTTGAAGGATCATCGGGCTGCAGCTGTCATTATCCAGGAAAGGATAACCAAAAGACGCCCTGGTCAGCCAACGGTGAACGTTCAATGCAGGGCTAGCGATGCGCGGACCTTCAGTGAGACGTAACCCCGTACTTTCCTGCCTATTAACCTGAAGCAGCGATGGAAGGTGATAATGTGATAGATCCAGGGATCACCGCAGCTTGTGGGGTGGGGGAATCTCATGTAATATATTGTCTTTGCCTTTCCCGTCTCTGTACAATCGTGTTATATCAGCCAGTCGGGAGTCTAATCCGAACTCTGAGCGGCAAGTAACCAAAGTCTCGTCATTATTCGAGCACGGGACAGAGCGGATGGGGTAGAGAGCAGAGAAAGAATAGTTCATGTGAGAGATGAGAGGGAGAGGGTGAGAGAGAGCAAAGGTTGATCGTTTTGCATGCTTTGCATCGCCAGAACTCCTGGCTGATGTTTCTGCCGGTGCACGCTTTGTTCGCCTTCGCCATTCTTTCCCCTCATGATTCCATTATCGCTCGATTTCCTCTCTCCTCTCTCTTTGAGTGTGGGATTCATATATCTAGATAGGCTAGATGAATAACCAGAGCCCTGATATTACCAGCAGGTTGTTGCTTTGACCTGGTTGGCGCCTTTGGAAATCCCCTGCTACACTGTGCATATCTCACAGACCCGCGAAGTACCGCTATAGGGACGCATCGCCTCCGTACCCCTGTACACACACTGGCCAAGGTTCAAAGCTCTAAATTTACATCCCGACAGACAGGCACCTTCAGTGGCGTTGTGCAATACGGAACGCGGACAGTGACACCCGAACCTTGCATCAGCCAGATAGGTACGCCACACGAGTCAAATCTTACATCCCATCATGTCGATCAGCCCACTCCCAAAGGCACTATTCTTTGACGTCTTTGGCACCGTCGTGGAGTGGCGCTCCTGCGTTACTCAGGCCCTGATGAAAGCGGCTGAGAATGCTCTGCTCGATCCTGGGAAGCAGCTCCCAGCGGACGTCCGCGCACGGGTACAGGCCACGACCTCTGAGGACTGGCAGGCCATTGCGGAAGAATGGCGCGCGTCCTATGGCCGGTTTACGAAGAACTTTGATTCAACATCGACGTTCGTATCGGTGGATGAACATCATTACAGCTCTATTAAGCAGCTGCTCCACCAGAGAGGTCTCCACGACATACTCTCTGATGAAGAGCGATGGGACCTTGCACTCTGTTGGCATCGGCTCGAGCCTTGGTCGGACTCGGTCGAAGGCTTAGAGCTGTTGAACCGCCGGTTCCAGACTTGCACTCTGTCGAACGGCAATGTGTCTCTTCTAGAAGATCTTTTGAAGTATGGGTCATTGCCATTCATGAACGTGGCCAGCGCTGAGCACTTCGGAGCCTATAAGCCCGCCCTTCGAGCGTACCATGGAGCAGCCGAGCGGTTCGGCTTGGATCCCAGTGAGTGTGGTATGGTAGCAGCGCATTTGTACGATCTCAAAGCGGCAAAGAAAGCAGGCTTTATGACAATCTACGTCGAACGGCCCCAGGAGGAGAGCTTCACCGCTGAACAGATTGCCGAAGCCAAACAGGAGGGTTTTGTCGACCTGTGGCTCGAGCATGGCTACAGCGGTCTAATTGGGGTGGCTGAGCGACTTGGTATTCTGAAGGAAACCAGGCCGTAGGATTGAATTGTGTGTCTGGGCGCTTCTTTTGCACGTCATTTATCGAGCATAAGGTGGCGCAGAAGCATCTGCAGCACCCGATGAATCGTCTGGAGCATCCTTTTTGATGATGCGGTCCTTTCTGTCCTTAATTCCAGGCATTAGCATATCCTCCCAGCACGCTCGCTTTAGGAATGACGATAGCTCAATATTCGGTTAACTTCTCCAAGCTCCGCCCCGCATCATAAGATGGCATCATCGCGGCGATTTGTCAGCGCCCGGGCCTCAGGCTGTGTATAAGTAATTAAAAATTGACTGACAGCTTGGACTGTGAGACTGTAGGTAGTGCACTCATCTTCTGGTGCTACTCGACGTATCATTTATTTTGTCGACTTTGAATTGATTCAGTTATTAGCAATATGGCGGAACAGGTATAGATCATCTCTGCCTGAATTCGTCAAGAACATAGGTCAGCTAAGTTGTAACAGGAATCCAAAGTGCATGGCCATGCCGATGCAGACGGTCACTTCCGGCGCAAGGAGTCCGCCTTCCGCTCGACCGTATCTTCGGATCCTGATGCGGAATTTCCTGCTGAAAAGGACCGCTATGTCTTGTACCTGACCTACGGATGTCCGTGGGCGCATCGTACTAACCTGGTTCGATCTCTCAAGGGCCTAGAGGATATCATCCAGCTCGTGGTTTTGGACCCCGAGCTGGGGCCCGAAGGTTGGTTCTTTTCTGGCCGATGGGGGTCCGCTGAAAAAGATCCCTTGTATGGGTTCACAAAGTTGAGCCAATTCTATTTTAAGGCCGAGCCGGACTATGAAGGGCGCTATACCGTTCCGATGCTCTGGGATAAGAGAAAGGAAACGATCGTGAACAACGAGAGTGCCGAGATCATCAGAATGCTTTACACAGAGTTCGACCAACTTCTGCCGGAGGAGCTGCGTGAGGCCAACCGGCCTGGAGGGGGTTTCTACCCGGCACATCTGAGGTCAGAGATTGACGCAATGAATGAGTGGGTGTATCACAAGATTAACAATGGAGTGTACAAAACCGGATTCGCCACAACGCAGGAGGCTTATGACGCGAATGTGTATCCACTGTTCGAGGCCCTGGACCGCGTTGAGCAGCACCTGGCACATCCAGGCCATCAGCCATACCTGTTTGGGGAGAATATCACGGAGGCGGACATTCGACTGTACACAACCATTTGTCGGTTCGATGTAGCCTACTACCTGATCTTCCGCTGCAACCTCAAGATGATCCGGCATGATATCCGCTGATCGACCGTTGGTATCGACGGCTGTACCATGATGAAACGCAGCGTACCCGAGGCGGAGCATTCAAGAAGACCACCTTCTTTGGCATAGTACGTGAACCGTTATAGTCGGAAGGTGGCATTCGCTAACAATCTTGGGCAGTACAAATTCGGCTACCTGAAGGCGCTAGGGAAGCGATCGGGCAGCACTCAGACGATCATTCCGGCTGGTCCATTCCCGGACATCCTGCCCCTCGAGGCGTAGTGGATAGTAATGATCACCAGTGGCGTGTGGATAGATTTGCACGGATATCGGGCATCTCTGTTCGCATGAAATGAGTTGGGATGTTATCAACCTGGCATTGCTCGAAAAATGTGGGCTGAATGTGATCGTTGCGACGCACAGAGCATGTCCTGGTTCCCATTTTGCTCGTTCCTTCCTTAGCTTAGTGAGAATTGAGGACAGAATGCACGACTAGGCTTCCCATGACTGCTTCACGCAACAGCCACTCTGTCAATACCGGCGACCGTTAACCTAAGGACACTGGTCACTCAGTATGAGTAAAGGAGGTATGCGGTCACTTTGTAACTACCGGTCGGCTTATTAGACTTCAAGACCGTAATTAGACTTTGCTAGTCAGGACGGCGACGGCAGTCGAGGGGGGCAGATGAGGGACCATCTAACGAGGAGAGGCAATTGAAGCCGGGGAGACGTGTCTAACACAGAAAAGACCTCGCAGACTATCCGCATCTCCCGAGGCACGATGCCTGACTAGAGCATGGTCTACTTCCTAGACTGCCTTGGCAAAAGCTGTTCGGTCAAAATGCCCAATCCGGGTCTGGACAGGATTGCCAGGCACGAGGCTGTTTCAAAGATCGGTCGGGATGACTTCGAAGATCAGTTTCATCTGCTCGAAGACTACTATGCTCCCATTTTCGTTGTCGACATGCGAGATGATGATGGGATAATGAATGAGTGAAGGAAGGGGGAGGGTAGTGGGTGGCCTCGGCACATTCTTATCGTAGAACTCCCCGTCTTCGAGAAGTGGGTGGGAAGGAAGAAACCTAGAATGCGTCTAGAAGAAACTAGATATCCGCGACAATTTCCCTTCTCCTGCGGAGGTCCTTTCAGGGGGTTCGAACTATATTACTCGCTTGTATGGAGAAGTAGGATATGTGGCGGAATCCACTTCACCATCCAGAGGAGACGGATGGGGGATTTAGTGGGTTTGAATGAGACTCTGAACATGAGTTATGGTTCCTCGGGGAAATTCAGACAATAGAAAAAATAGTACACCTGTCGCTGACGGGGGAATGAAGGGAAACGACCAAGGCCGGCTGCTGGTAGATATTAGGAAGTGGAAGCTGTCAGGATGCACGGGGATCCAAAGCCATGTGCAAAGTGGGCAGGTTACCCAGTAAATAGTCGATACTAATCACTAGCCGGTAATTAGTGACCCAGGCAGGTGGGACGCCCTTTTCCTCCCCCCTCTCTCTTCCTCTTTTGCTGCTGCTGTCCGTCCCCCCCTGATCCGTTCGCATGCTTGGCCATGGATGTTGGAGTGTTTCTCTAGCAACCAGGTCCACCATAATCCCCCAAGCAGCAAGCTGCATGCGCCGGTTCAAATTCATGCATGATCGGTGGAAATCCAGATACTAGATGTATAGATAGATGCATGTCCTTCATGGGGTGCATGCAAGTCATGCAGCCGGTGGCTCTAGGCTGGCCGATGGGGAGGAAGGGAAGTAAAACGCACTGGCGGTCATACTAAGTATGTATGGTATTGCCGCTCTTGAAGTAGGGGTCCTCGGCCGGCTTCCTACACAATGACTACCACTGTTGGTGAGTTATTAAGCATTTCATGGGGGGAAGAGGTTGAGAAACAAAAAAAAAAAAAAAAAAAAAAACGTTAACTCAAGAATTACCCATTACTCATAGCTTTCCTGACTGGAGCAATTACGGAGCATGAATCTGACCTGTTCCGGACTAGCCGGCCGTCCATCCACCGTTGAAAAGACGTGCGAGTCAGTTTTGATTGTGATGGGACGAAGACTAAGCCGGTAGCGTCGGCTACGATTGAGAGACACACCAATGAAGGGAACGGGCATCCCGTCGGTGTCAGAATTTTCTTTGAGATTACCTATCATGAAGATGACGATGTCCGGCGATTCAGTGGAAATAAAGACCGATGGAACACTACTTCCCCGAGCAAGGTAGATTCTGGACCACGGGCCGCCGTCCAGTAGATACCACGCAGTACTAGTAGGTAGCAGTACTAGTAATCTAGTAGTCCCCGAGAGCTACTTTAGCCACCCACGTGGAAGGAAACGGGGCCGGGATATTACTCGCGATGCTATTTAAAATGATGGATGGCTTCAGAGTCCCAGGGGATAGGACACATCACGATGGGTTCGCGTTCCTGGTGGATTCGTCGTTGATTAATTCATATTAAATTAGGTGTCAACAACGGTTGGAAACCCCCGAGAAGGAAGGTGCATAACGGATAGATAGCACACAGTAAGCGGGCTTCTGCTTGTGAGGAAACAATAATGCCTAGTTGTGTGGTAGTGTGTGTGGTTATCCAGGGGATTCATTATTTTCTTGTTGGGTTTACAGTATGTCCCCCTCCGAACGGAAAAGCCCAACCCTGTCACACTCACGGTAAACCAAAACGGGTAACTAATGTGAGAATCAAGTACAGGCCAACAAGTTCTTCTCCAAAACATCGCGCCTATAATGTGGCTTGGCAAGAGTTCGTCTGCTCTCACTCCGGTCAACCGGATGTGTTTTTTTCTCTCCCTCACTCACCTTCACCTTGGCACTCTCGATGGGATGGCAGTGATCGAGGACTGACTGGGTGCGTCGCTGTAGGCAGTAAGTAAGCTGTAGCTCGAAGGAAGGGAACGGAGGTCCAACTTGCGCTATGGCCCGGCCCGATACTTGATCTGTACCTCCAACGATAGTAGAAGGTCACCCAACAGACACCTAGCAAGTACAGAATACGCTGTTAGCTATAATGTTTCATAACGTCTTCGATGTTTGAGAGGTCAGCGTTACTAGAGATTTGGGCCTTCAAGGTCAATGGCACATGCATTACTGTGCTACCTTGAACGGTTGATCTCTCCTAACCTATTTAGTCCTTCTCAAGGGGCGAACAAATCTAGCTCATGATCGGTGATCTCCTGCTTCCGATACATCTCCCTATGCTGCAAATGCAATAGGGGGAGGGATGATGTCTTCCCCTCTCCACTAGAATGTCTCTAGGGATTTCCCAACTTTCCCAACCTCAAACTTAGACTGACCGGAAGACGATTTGTCAAACGTCATATACCGCGGCGATGGAGACTTCTGTTCTACTGAGCTAGCCCCTTTTCGTTGTTCGAGAACTCTACTAGTCTTCTACCAAGTTGGGGATTATCTACCTATATTCACGAGCCTGTTACTGGTGAATATCAAGGTTAACTCCCCAATAGTGTGCAAATAATGACTAATGGAATACTTGTAACTCACTAGCAATGTCCGAGGTCGTTGAGTTTTCCATACCTCTTCTAGTTGGCATGCAATGACAGTACGCATCCAAGTACACTGGCTCTTGGGCAGATCTGTTGCACTTTTTCGAAATCCCGATAATCAGGAAGATTGATGTTAGTCCGGTTCCCCAGGGGAGAGAGGGGGGCGCGGAATGTTCTTTCCTTCTCCCCGTCGCACTTAAGTGGAACTTGCGACTCTTAGGGCATCGTCAACCGTGAAAATCCTCCTGCTACACGGGATGGATGGGTCTTCATGGGCCTACATCGGTCCATACAGACGAGTGGCTTGCTCCATAAGGCGTCATATCGAGCACTGCCTTTCTGGTCCCTTGGTAGAACTTCGGGCAGTTCACCTGGTGGCGCAAAAAGGTTCATTTCACCAGTAGACAATTTTACTCGCTTGTGCAAAACGTGAGCGAGTGTGGTATGGTTTGTCTTCTATCCATTGCGGGTAAAATGATGGCACCACATGCGCATTGGGTTGCTCTTTGCATCAGACGAATGACTGTTCCTGAATCCCTCCGTGATAGGGACACTCAGAGCTAATTATGTATTCATTCCTGACTCCTGATACAATCTGCAATCGGGACCAATACCATTTATTACCAGTTACCATGCCTGTTCTGACTTCTGTCTGTTGTGGGGAGCCAGCCTTGAACTTAGTGTTTCCATGCACCCACTTCGTGTCTACCCGAAACCATCTCAAGACTGAACCTCAATTTGAATGCAACTTCTGTCCTCTAGGAAGCGGACAAATGAATCCAGGTGGGACAGGGACCGATTATGATGTAAAGCACGAGGCGTCGCAGGCAGCAAGCTTTAAGCTTGCCGTTTGTTGGGAAGTTTCTGTGTAGATACTAGATAGACAAAACGCCGCATAGTAGTTCGTTCCTATGGGATTCTCAAGATTTCTTCCCAGTCATATACCCATGTCAGATAGTATGGTCTAGATTCTAGGTTGATCTCCGTATGGGCTGTCAAGTTCAAATTGGTTCCGAGAGCGCGTGGTCGGTACGGCAGCATGATCGGGACAGCAGAGGTTGGGTCAACTCCTTCAGTTCCCCAATCAAATTGGTCGAGAGTAATTTATTTGAGAATCTTCAACTCTACGCAGAACAAGAGTGGAAAAGAGAGAAATAGAGAGACAGAGAGAGAGAGAGAGAGAGAGAGAGAGAAGAGGGGGGTTTGTTGTGTACCTGAAAGTACCTGGTACCCACCAGGAGAACTTCCATACCAGGAAAAATGACCGTACCATACCATACCCTCCCACTTGTTTCCACAACCCCCCGTGGGTCTTGGTTGCAGCATTGTCCAGCTCCAAATTACTTACTTACCTTCCGATGGCACTCACTCACTCAACTGCCTTGAACTGCCCTTCTGTGACCTTTTTGACTCTCGTTCTCATCCACATCTTCCTCTTCCCCTCCTTCGGTCAGTTTACTTTACTTTACTTACTTCCACCCCCTCCTCCTCCTACTGCGACCTCCTCCCTTCTCTGATCTTCTCATTCCATCCATCTCGCCTACACCCTCAACTCATTCTTGCCTCTGCTTATTCTCTTCCCCCGTCACTTTTATGACCTTTCCTTCCAATCCCAACTCCATTCGTGTCCTGTCCAGTTAAATTGATTCTAGCAGAATCATTGATCCCGACCTGGCTCATCCATTGATTGATTTCCTCCTACTACTAAGTACTTACCTCTTGAAACCAAACCGCGGTTGTTGGTCTCCAGCAGGGATCATCGTCTCCGCTACTTCATTATCTATTCTCTCTGTATCCTAGTCATCCTTTTTTTACGCCCTTTCTTTTCTTTTTATTTATTTTTTTATTATATTTTATTCTTTCTCATTTTAATTTTCCCTTTCACCCTCTCCATACCATCCCCTCATCATCCTTCTATTATTTCTTTCTTTACTTCTTCTTAGAATCCTTTCAATCCTCTTTTTTTTCTCTCTTCCCCTCTCTCTATCTCTCTCTCTTTTCGAAATTCTTCAATTCCTCACTCTCTCGGGTACACCTCTCACTCTTCGGGACCTTAAAACTTGAACCATTCCCAAAACAACAACAATTGGGGGTTGCCCCTCTTCCGTCGAATCTTTTCCGGCCAAGCCTCTTTGGACCTCCCTTTAGGTCCTGCGCCTCTTCCCCTCCCCTCCCCCTCCACTCTCGTCAAACTCAGCATCGCAGAAAGAGTCTCCTTTTTCGCAGCCTGCGGATACTTTCTCAGTACATCCGCTGGTGGCGATCATTGTCTGCGTCTCGCCCCTCACGTGGCAGAACTACCTTGAGGCAAACCTTCCTGTGTTTGGAAGCTCGGGCAAGCCCCGTTCATCTTATTTTCTTACGTTCACGCGGAGTTCCGGGCCAGCTCACTAAAATTGAACTCCGCCCGCTTGTGCCATTCTGCAGCTGTGGGTGGCCGCTTATTTGAGAGTCCTCGAGCCAAATCAAGAGGTCCTCCTTCACCACATTCTCTTCCCACCTTTGGTTGCTTTTCCCCCTCCATTGCTTCAAAGGTCGCAGTAACGCGAATTCGGCGACTTCTTGATCGCTCTTCGTTACCACCTTTCCCCTACCTCCTCCCCTCTCTCTCTCTCTCTCTCTCTCTCTCCCTTCTCTCCCTAATTTCCAGCCTTCTCCCACTGCGTTCTAGGTACGTAATATTCCCCCCTCCTCCTTATCTCCTCTGGCTGCTCCTGTCGCTCCCGGTGTGGACTGGTGAGCTTGGACTGGGGGTCCAAAGGCAATGGATTCCGGTGGCTAACCGCACTACCCAAATAGCCGTCCTCTTTAGGACCCCAGCGTTTCGCGAATCGAAACGCTCCGTTCCCGCGTCCGTGCTTACCGTGGAGCCTTCATAGATCTCTTTGCTTTTCTTTTCTTTCCCTCTCTTCCTCTTTCCACTCCTGTGGTCTTCTCCCACACCGGTTGTTCCCCAGTGACACACCCAATTATCTCTCAACCTATCGCTCTACCTTTCTGGTAGAATAATCAATCGCCATGTCGGGGAAAATGACGTTGTATAAATTGGTGGTGCTAGGGGATGGTGGTGTCGGAAAAACAGCCCTCACAATTCAGGTTAGCCCTTCGCGTACCCGCCCGCACTGGTGTTCTGACAACTGATCTTTGGACCTTGGTCTTGCCCAACAGCTTTGTCTAAACCATTTCGTTGAGACCTACGATCCGACCATCGAAGACTCGTATCGTAAACAAGTCGTGATTGATCAACAGTCGTGCATGTTGGAAGTACTGGACACAGCAGGTCAAGAGGAATATACTGCGCTGAGAGACCAGTGGATCCGTGACGGCGAAGGGTTCGTTCTCGTCTACAGCATCACCTCGAGAGCTTCTTTCTCCCGCATACAGAAATTCTACAATCAGATCAAGATGGTCAAGGAATCGGCCAACTCCGGATCGCCCTCGGGGGCCAGTTACTTGGGATCCCCGATTCACACGCCTTCAGGCCCCCCGCTTCCGGTGCCGGTCATGTTGGTTGGCAACAAAAGCGACAAAGCCGTCGAGCGCGCGGTTTCAGCTCAGGAGGGGCAGGCGCTTGCCAAGGATCTCGGTTGCGAATTCGTCGAGGCCTCCGCGAAGAATTGCATCAATGTGGAGAAGGCATTTTACGACGTGGTCCGGATGTTGCGACAGCAGCGCCAGCAACAGCAAGGACGGTCTCAGGATAGACGAACGACCGGTTTGGGTGCCGGGCGTGATCCTGGTCCCGAGTATCCCAGATCATTCCGGCCCGACCGTACGGGAAGCCATCGCCGCCCGTTCAAGTGCACAATTCTGTGAATAGGTGGCTTTGCACGGCCCGTTCAGCTGGCTGATTGATTTCCTTCCCGGTTCCTAGATGCTGGCCCCTGCTGCTCCTGCTGCCGCAAGAACTGCACACCTATATTTTTTCGATCAGTCGGTGATCTGATTGTCTTTCCGTATTCTTATTTCTTCTCTCCTCCCCCCCATTTTACGTTTGCCCCTGGCCTCTCTATCTCATACTCTTGTTATATGGCCTCATGTGGGTCGGACCAGGGGCAGCATCTTCCCCACGTTCATACCGGCTGTCGACAATGCGCCGTCCAGCAGAATCTACGCAACGCGCAACTTTCGACCTATTTATTGTTTTCGTTGAAGTCTCGTTCTCTCGAACTCCATTCCTCGCAGATGCCCAACTCGAACAGATGCGAGGGCGAGCCAACGAATGTGCTTGATGCATGAACCATGCTTGTTTATTAATAGTATTATATGTGCCCGGGGGGTGAATTTTCTTTCGCGTCCATGGCAGGGTGTTTCGGCTACATTGGGGAATCTTATGTTTCAAGGGGCTGGGGATTCCGGAGCTGCTGGGACCATAGAACGATGCGCAATCTCTGTTCTTGTTTGCTTTGTTCCGTATTTTCTTTTTGATTTTGTTTGTTCGGCGCCCGTCGGCACAGCGCCCAGCCTTCTGCATATCTGGGTGGCGCATGAAGGGCCAGGAGGCAAGAGGGGCAGCTGGACGAGGCAGGCAATGGGGAGCGATGAGGGGCGGCGGTGGATGAAGGAGCGACTCGTGCGGTAGAGCGAGGATGGCAGTCGACCGTTTAGCAGGCATTGCGATATGATACCCTACGGCTGAGCTTTTGAGTTGTGAATTTCCGATGCATTTGGCATTACTACAAAAGAATCACAAAGATAAAAAAGTGAACCCTTGATAACCTAATATATTCTATTTCCGTCACCGGTGGATGTTGAGAGTAAATTCATCATAATGATTGGGTTCGCGTGCGGGGAAAGGCCCAAATAATGTACTTCTCTTTTGATGTGTTAACAACTATACTACTAGTAAGTACTACTGCCAGTCAGTCGGTCGGTCGGGTATTATTATATGATATATATATATATTTTTTTCCTTTTTTATTTTTTATTTTAGTTTCCTCCTTTTTTTTCTGGAATTGGTAAGCAGAGCAATAGCTAATTGAATATATATATTTGCGTGTGTGTGTATATCAGATCATTGTATATGTGTCTTTCAATCGTTGTATGATGTCTCTACTTCACAGTAGTCACCTCGAGTTGAAGCCAGCTGACTAGTAGTGTTGATATCCCAATGTAGGCATCGAGTTATTATTTTTCTTTTTCTTTGAATACGAATTATGATCCCATGAGGTCCTATTGACTAATGAGAGTTAACATCGCAAGAGTTCGGTTATCGCGTCTGATACTTTAGGATTCCGTACTAGTAGTACTAATCACTTTTCCCCTCCAGCTCACTGCACGATGTCTCATTCTTGAGGCTGGCTAACTCAACTGGTCACTAGCCCACATTGGAGTAGGTTTCATTACTAGTAGTAGTACTGTGGTGGTGGTAGTGGTGGTGAAAAAGAATCTCTCTTTCCATGAGTCTCCTTTTTCCTTACAGGCATTCACTCAAACTGTACACTCTTTTTGCTTTTCCCAGGGAATTAACTCTTAGGATGGTTTCTTCCCATAGTATTGATATCTCCCCATCTAGTAGCCTAGTTCCTAACTACTTGAAGTAGACTCAAATGGGTTATTCTTCTTGAGAAATGCGACCATGAGAGTCAATGATCTGCTGGAGTACTTCATGATAAAAAGTCCCCATAAAGCGGAGAAAGACGGTGGGTCTCTACAAAGGGAGTGACCACTTGGTTTGACTTGATTAACTTGGTTAAGGTGTCATCCCCACCTTTCCCCCTCATCTTCTCTCATTCTCTCTTCTCTTGTCTTGTCTTGTCTCCCTCACTTTCTCTGCTGCTTCCCCTCCTCCTCATCCTCATCCTCGGTGATCGACACTCCCCCCTCCCTCCGGCTGTCATCGGGGTTGTTGTCGGTCCCATGTTGTCTCTGTGCGGTCGCGCCGCCACGAACGCCACTCTGGTTGAAGACAAACCATGTCACTTAACAGCCACTTCGGCGGTGCGTCGCCCTAGTACAGACCAACCCAACCCCCGAAGCCTGCACGTTAAACGCCGGTGCTCATACTAACCCCCTTAGCCTCACGGCACATCAGCGCGGTTCCGGATAGCATGTCCAAGCCTCGACCCATCCGCGGAATGTGACAGGGACTAACCGCTGAGTATCTGCAAGAGGACCCTCATCCTCCCACCGGAAACGACACCGCTCTCTATTTCCTTCGCCATGTTGGCGTGGTGTGTTGCTGCAAGCCCATTTTTAATCTCTTCCGTCGACTTTGCATCCATTACTATTTGTCTATGTCCTATTTCTTCGACTGTTTAAGAAGGAGAACCCCCTCCCCCTTCTCTTTCAGCATCGTTTATCGATCCACGATGTCACTTCACCCGCAGCAGTTGGTCCACAACACCTCCCTGCGCGACCCAGAAGGCTTCTGGTCTCGCCAGGCCGAACAACTGCACTGGCACAAAAAACCATCGCGTGCCATCGACCAGCAATTGAAAACAACCCCCAGTGGCTCCAGCTATACTCATTGGAGCTGGTTCCCGGATGGGGAGATCTCGACGACCTACAACTGTGTCGATCGGCATGTCCATTCAGGCAAGGGAGATAATGTTGCTATCATCTGGGAGTCCCCGGTGACAGGAACGAAGGAGAAATATACCTATAAACAGCTATTGGACGAAGTCGAGGTTCTAGCAGGCGTGCTAAGAGAAGAAGGTGTGCGAAAGGGCGACGTGGTTATTATTTATAGTAAGACTTCATTTTGAATCATCTTCTTCTCCAACGTCAAATAAAGAAGAAGCTAATAATCGGAAGTGCCTATGATTCCTGCGGCACTTATTGCTGCTTTGGCAATTGCACGCCTGGGTGCTATTCATTCCGCAGTCTTTGGCGGGTTCGCAGCCAAGTCGCTCGCACAACGCATTGAAGCGGCCAAGCCACGCGTCCTCATGACAGCGTCGTGCGGTATCGAAGGCTCAAAAGGTCCCATCGCCTATCGACCGTTAGTTGAGGGTGCTATCGAGCTGAGCCACTTCAAGCCAGAGAAAGTGATCGTCTGGCAGAGGGATCAACTGCGGTGGAATAACCCCGATAAGTTGGCTGGACAACGTAACTGGCAACGACTGGTGAAAAGCGCACGCATGCGTGGCATAAGAGCCGAGCCGGTACCCGTGAAGAGCACGGATGGACTATATATCATCTATACTAGCGGTACGGCTCCGATCTTGAGTGTGGCCCTTGGGTAGAACTGACCCCGAGATCCAATTCCAGGCACTACGGGCTCGCCCAAAGGTGTGTTTCGAGAGGCCGGTGGACACGCAGTGGGACTCCAGCTGTCGATGAAACACCTATTTGATATACAAGGGCCCGGGGACGTCATCTTCTGCGCCTCTGACATTGGATGGGTGGTCGGTCATTCGTACATCTTGTATGGGCCACTCCTGGTTGGAGCAACGACAATCCTTTTCGAAGGAAAGCCGGTGGGGACACCGGACGCAGGCACCTTCTGGCGGATTATCGAGGAGCATAAGGCAAATGTGTTGTTCACGGCGCCCACGGCCATGCGGGCCATCCGCAAGGATGATCCCAACAATCGCTTCTTTGAAGAGGTGGCTCGGCGTGGCGGCCTCCAACATTTCCGCGCACTGTTTCTTGCGGGAGAAAGGAGCGAACCCAGTATTGTGCAAGCCTACCAAGAACTTCTGAGCCAATACGCTGCTCCCGGTGCAGTGGTTGTGGACAATTGGTGGTCGTCAGAATCAGGGTCTCCCATATCTGGGCTGGCACTTAGAAGCGCTGCGGCAATGGAGTCGTCCTCGCGTCAGAATGATGCAGTGAAGCCATTGACCGTTCGACCAGGATCAGCAGGTCTGCCCATGCCTGGATTTGACGTGCGCGTGGTCGACGACGAGGGAAAGGCACTGCCTCCGGGCACGATGGGGAACATTGTCTTAGGCATTCCTTTGGCGCCCACTGCATTTACCCGTCTCTTCAACGATGACGAGCGGTTCTACCGGAGTTATCTGCGTAGATTTAATGGACAGTGGATTGACACCGGAGACGCGGGGTTAATCGATAAAGACGGGTATATCCATATCATGGCTCGATCCGACGACATCATCAATGTCGCGGCGCATCGCTTCAGTACGGGTAAGTCTCAATGTCGCGTCACTGATCCTACATAGGAATACAGGCTAACACTTGTCTGAAGGCGCCATTGAGCAAGCAATCCTCTTGCACCCACAAATTGGCGAAGCCAGCGTGGTGGGCGTTCCGGACCCGCTGAAGGGACACCTCCCGTTTGCTTTCATTCAGCCACGAACCGCGACCGGGCCCATACCCGCGAAACCTACAGCAGAACTGTTTCAGGAGGTGAATGGGCTGGTGCGCGAGCAGATCGGGGCAATCGCGTCCCTAGGGGGCATGATACAAGGCCGGGGCATGATCCCCAAGACGCGCAGTGGGAAGACGCTGCGCCGAGTGCTGCGAGAGCTGGTGGAGCATGCAGTGCGCGGGGAGTACGAGGCGCCGGTGAATGTGCCGCCGACGGTGGAAGACGCCGACGTCGTGGATGAGGCACGACGACGGGTGCGTGAGTACTTTGATCGACAGGGACGGGCGAAGCTGTAATCGCTTGTTGGATGCAGTTGGATGCAGTTGGATGCAGTTGGAGCTGTACAGGTGACATTAAATGACATTTATCGTTGTACTTACCGAGTTGATTACCATTTGTGGGAAGTAACAGTGTTGATGATCGATGCGTATCGTATTCGTCAGTGCACGAATCAGAATTAGTATGTATCTATTGAATGGATATACGCAAGTATTTTAGGCAAACATTGTATGTATCTGTATCTGAAGCTGCTTCAGAGACGTGACTCAAAACATTAAAGTTATAGACAATAGAAAAACGAGGACATGAACAACCGGAAGCCAAGCAATGCAAAGCCGTAGATGAATATAAATAGAAGAAGAGAAAAAAAAAAGAACCATAGACGTCAGAAGATTCCAATAAGGTATAAAGCACACAATAAGTTATTTGTCAGTCGAGTCGTAAAAGAAATAAAGGTAAAAAGTATCGACACAAACAAAGGAAACCACCCATCCGATCATTTACCTCCACTGATTTGCTAGTATCCAGTAGATTCTCGCGTGGTATAGATAGAAGTCCCGAAAGTCAAGAGGGTCCTTCTATATGCCTCTATAGATCTGATTCTATGTCACACACACACTCAAGTCAACTCATTTACAGAAGGAAGGCGACGAGAGCGAAGACGGAGGCCAATCCGGCACCAGCACCAGCCGCGGCGCGGGTAGCGGCGCCAGTGAAGACAGGGGCGGAGGGAGTGGTGGCGGAGCCAGAGCCAGTGCCAGCAGCGGAGACACCCTCGGGGGAGGTAGCGGAGGAGCCGGAGCTAGAGCCGGAAGAGCTGGAGGAAGAACTGGCAGGGGCGGCGCTAGAGGCAGCGGGGGTGGCGCTGGAGGAAGCAACAAGCTTGGAGGAAGCGGGCTTGCTGCTGGGGATCAGAGGGCGAGAGGAGGGGTGGAAGCCGCTAGGGGTGGGGACCGGGGTGTAAGAGACGACCGGGGTGGTGGCGCCGATTCCAATGGCACCGGCTCCGCTGGGACCAGCGGAAGCACCGGCGGAACCAGCTCCGGAACCAGCGGCAGCACCGCTGGGGGAGGAGCCGGAGCCGGAGCCGGAGCCAGTGGCACCCTCGCTGGGGGAAGCGCCAGAGCCAGAGCCAGAGCCGGCAGCTTCACTGGGGGAGGGGCCAGAGCCAGAGCCAGAGCCAGGAGCCTCACTGGGGGAGGCACCGGTACCGACAGCAGCGGCGCCG
>NT_166521.1:94675-164906 GCF_000002855.4 Aspergillus niger
CCGGAAGAGCTGAAACAGCGAGTGAGTGGAGGGAAGAAAAGAGTGAACGAGAGAGAGAGGAAGAGAGAGAGAGAAAAGGAGGCGAACCAGCGGGCCGATCCCGATATTAATATAAATAACATTACAGAGCAAAAGGAAGGAGCGAAGGAGGGGGCAGCCACCATCGCTCCTTCCAGTCTAGTGTTGTCCGTCCACCGTCGGGCCATTACCAACAATACCAATAATGTCTTCTATCATTTCTCCTATCTTCTCCTCTGTCTATGGGGTAATTATCCCCCCTAGTGACCATACCGTTACCACCTGGAAGTTCCCCACGTTCAATTTCGGGCTGCAGGAACCCAGCGGGCAACTGGCAATGGTGAAACATCACCAATTAATGAGTCCTTTACTGCCCTTCTCTCAGGGTCTGGATGCTGTTGGCATCATGAAAATGATCGGTTAGTTTTGCTCGGGTCTTGTCTTGTTCGGTTTTCCCCCTTCACCGTCTTTTTTTGGGCTATCATTGTGTTTGGGTCAGGAACCGGGTGTTCACTAAGGTTTAATGACTCCTGAGAATCATTGCCCCCTTCAGCCATAGGTTCATATCCAGTTTCTATTCATAAGTCGCCAAATCTCAGGATCATCCTGCTCAACAATGCTAGAGTTTACGGCTGAAGGTCAGTGTGGGAGCCTGGTTACGAGGAAACAGAGTAGGTCGGAGTATAGTTTTAGCTGATAAACAGTTCTAGATCGTGATCATCGATGCCTTTCATGACAGCTTGCATTCATTAGTTTGGGAGTAGTCCCTGACTATCACATAAACTAGACACGATCTATTATAACCACTACAGATATCTTGAAGACACTTCATCCCATGTCCCAGCCAACTCTTATCACCTATCAGCCATGTAGTTGTGGATCACATCATTCAGTAGACACACACAAACACAATTCCAATCGGATGGTTCAAATTGTCCCTAATGGATGGTGAGAGGCGGGGACATGTCAGCATCGCCCGGGTTAACCTGATCGAGACCAGACCAACCACGAGAACTGCCAAGCGTAAACGCCCTTCTTCATCTTGGATTTAGTTGTGTGATGAAGAAAGGAAAAAAGGAAAAAGAAGAAGGAGGGAGGAGAAAAACACACAAAATGAGAGGAAGCGAGGATTCCCGCAAGCGAGGTCGGAACCGGACTATCCTTCCTCCTGCATGCACGGGCCCCTCGGAGATGCTAAACCCGATTGGGGCTAGAGTCAGGTGCTTCCCGCGGGCAACTGGCGGCCATTCGGGCAAGCTCGTTATCAGCGCCGGAGAGCTGATACCATCACCGCGCATTCCTTGCGTCTTCGTTCGCTGAGTCCCTCATTCCCTCCTCTTCTTTTCTTCTTTTATCTTCTCCATTGCCTCCTCTTCCCGTCTCTCAATTTGATTCATTGCATATCACACCTTTTGCATCATGTTGAGTCGCTGTGGACGTCAGGCCTCGCGCCTGATCCTGCGCACGGCAAGCTCCGCTATTCGGTCGACTGCCATCCCTCTCCAGCTTCGTCCTGCGGCAGCTTCTCCTTTGCGCCTGCCGGGACAAGGCCGTAGCGTGTCCTCCTCGACCCGTGAAGGACAGCAGACTGTACGTGTCCCCTCATCGTGCGGGATTCGCGCAATGCAGCAGCTTCCGGGTTGCCTGATGTCATCCCATATCTTTATCGTACCATACCCGCTAACTCCCGTCTCCAGCTGCTCTCCGCACCCCTCGAGGAGTCCGACCCCGCCATCTATGACATTCTCCAGAAGGTAGAATTGCCAATTCTTCAGACGCAATTGATCTACCCACTCATCACAGATGTAGGAGAAAAAACGTCAGCAGCATTTCATCAACCTCATCCCATCCGAGAACTTCACATCGCAAGCTGTCCTTGATGCGCTGGGCAGTGTCATGCAAAGTCAGTCATGGTCTATGATTCGATCCTGGGGCCAGCGGAAGCTGACGCGACAACAGATAAATACTCGGAGGGATACCCCGGTGCCAGATACTACGGTGGAAACGAACACATTGACGCCTCTGAGCGGCTGTGCCAGCAGCGTGCGCTCGAGACTTTTGGCCTTAACCCCGAAGAATGGGGTGTGAACGTGCAACGTGAGATTCCTGTCGTGGCATTGGCGTGCGACAACTATACTGACCAGCACAGCGCTGTCCGGCTCGCCCGCTAACCTCTATGCCATTTCCGCCATCCTCAACACCCACGACCGCTTGATGGGCCTGGACCTGCCCCACGGCGGTCACCTGTCCCACGGCTACCAGACCCCCACCAAGAAGATTTCGTTCATCTCGAAATACTTCGAAACGCTACCCTACCGGCTAGATGAGTCGACCGGTATCATTGACTACGACGCCCTGGAGAAGCAGGCGCTTCTCTACCGGCCCAAGCTCATCATCGCCGGTACCTCGGCCTACAGCCGCTTGATTGACTACCCTCGTATGCGGCAGATCGCAGACGCCGCCGGCGCATACTTGTTGAGCGACATGGCCCACATCTCCGGTCTCGTGGCTGCGGGTGTCCTCCCGTCGCCCTTCGCCCATTCGGATGTGGTGACCACCACGACCCACAAGTCGCTGCGGGGTCCCCGCGGCGCGATGATATTCTTCCGCAAGGGTGTTCGCCGGACGGACAAGAAGGGTAACCCGGAGATGTATGATCTAGAGGGCCCGATCAACGCGTCCGTGTTCCCGGGTCACCAGGGTGGCCCTCACAACCATACTATCACCGCCTTGGCTGTGGCGCTGAAGCAGGCGCAATCGCCTGAGTTCAAGACCTACCAGCAGACAGTGCTGGCCAATGCGCAGGCCTTGGCAGAGCGTCTTGGTAACCCGCTTAGCAGTGGAGGCCTGGGATACAACATCGTTTCCGGCGGCACCGACAACCACCTGGTGCTGGTGGATCTGAAGAACCGCGGAGTGGACGGCGCGCGCGTCGAGCGGGTGCTGGAGCTGTGCGGTGTGGCCAGCAACAAGAACACGGTGCCGGGCGACAAGTCGGCCCTGAAGCCCGGTGGTCTGCGTCTGGGCACGCCGGCCATGACGACGCGAGGCTTCCAGCCGGAGGACTTCCGCCGCGTCGCAGACATTGTGGACCGGGCGGTGATTATCACACAGAAGTTGGACAAGGCAGCCAAGGAGAGTGCGGCCGCAAAGGGTGTGAAGAACCCGAACACGGTCAAGGCGTTCTTGGACTATGTGCGCGAGGGCGAGGAGATTCCGGAGATTGTGCTGCTACGACAGGAGGTGGAGGACTGGGCGGGGACGTTCAGTCTGCCCTGGGCTAAGGATGAGTAGGAGAGGGCGGTGGAAATGACTATGGTTATGTTTAATTTATGAATGCATGTCTGTACAGTGAAATTAAAATGTTCAACACATCAGAGCAGGGCTTTCTTTTTACTAAGTAGGAGGAGCAATGAAATTCGGAGAGGGTCGGGGAAGAGGGGACAGCCGTGCGGAGACAAAAATAAAGACGGAGAAGGGAGAGACCCGCCGATAAGCAAAAAGCGCCGATAGGACAAACAAGTTGGAGTCACTTTCCCCTCCGAGTCTGGATTCCCCGGCTTATCTCCGCAATGCAGCTAGCTTGTCTTGGTTAACTATTCCCGCGGAATGCATCAGTCAGTCATTCTGATCCTGTATCCCTTCCCTTCTTTCTTTTTGTCTTTCGTCTTGATTCACTCATACTCACATATACAATACATCCGCTATAATACATATACACACTTCCCACGAATCCACCATGCACATCAGCCAAGTACATCATTCCCCACACCCATCCACCCTTCCATCCATGCCCGTATCCCAGTATCACTGCTAATACTGACATTAATCATCCACCAGCTCTACACCTACCCCATTAAATCCCTCCAAGGCATCCCCATCCCCAGCGCAACCTTCACCCGAACCGGTTTCCCCTATGACCGCCACTTCATGCTCCTCAAGGTCCTCCCCAATGGCGAATACAAGAATATGCACGTGCCCCATTTCCCCGAGATGTCGCTGTTCTACACCGATATCATCCACGGCGATGACAACAAAAACGCATCAGAATCCGAGTCTAGCAGGATAGAGGTTACATATCGTCCTCCCCCCACTGCTGATCAACCCCAATCTCAACGGAGGTTGGAGGTACCACTGGTACCCAATACGGCTGGGTTAAAGGAAGTAGAAGTTATCATGCATCAGAGTCCGACGAAGGGATATATCATGGGGGAGGAGTATAATGGGTGGTTTAGTGAGTGTTTCGGGTATCAGGTGGTGCTGGTGTATTTGGGCGGCAATTACAGGGGTGTTCTGGGGAGCTTTGCGCCGGAGAAGAGTGCGGCGCATAGAGGGACGCAGGGATGGTGGAGGAGGGATGGGGTTTTGGGTCTAGGAACAGGACTGGTGGGTGTGATGATTTTGTTGTCTTGGGTTGGTATGAGTATGGGCTTGCTGGGGAGTATAGGAGCAACAGGAGCAGCAGGGGCTGTGTTTTGGTATGGAGCTGGATGCAAGAATAAAAAGGAAGAGCAGATTACTTTCGCTGATACGGCGCCGTATCTAATTGTGTCGCGCACTTCAGTCGATGATGTCTCGGCGCGGTTAGCTGGGGATGAAGAAATGGATGTTACCAAAGCCCGGCCAAACATTGTGATATCTGGTGCGGAGACGGCGTTTGAAGAGGATTTCTGGGCTGAAGTGCAGATTGGAGAGCTTGGCTCGGCGAAGCTATTGCTCACTGCCAACTGTGTGCGGTGTCAGAGCCTTAATGTTGATTATGCGACAGGGAAGATGGGCACGGGCGAGTCGGGGACTGTGCTGAAGAAGTTGATGAAGGATCGGCGTGTTGATAAGGGCGCCAAGTTCAGTCCAGTGTTTGGTCGATATGGGTTTTTGGATGCAGGGTCGGATGGCCGGACGGTGCGGGTTGGGGATGCGGTGGTGGTAGCAAGGAGGGTTAAGGAACGGATGGTCTATGGTAAGTGTGCTGCTGCTCTATCTTCTGAGAGTGATTATGTGACTGATTGATATAGATTGGCCAGGATTGACCAACTGAGCGGGTTTCCAAGGAAAGAGGGTACTAAGATACTACTTATATACTCCTAGATGTAGGATACTATGGATATTTGTTAGCGATAGAATTCTGATTGGCGATGACGTACCGGCCCAAACAATTACTCCTCACCACTTCTTCTCTTTCTCCCCTCATCAACATCAACATTAATCACCACCTCCCCTACAGTTCCTCTTCTACCGCAAGCACCACCATGTCTGAGTTTCCTCCGGCCAGTCTCCGCCCTCTTATTGAAGAGATCTTCGACCTCCTCCGCGCCCGCAAGGAGACCATCTCCGTTGCCGAAACCGTACCCCTCCCTTCCCTCACCCCACCATAATCCCTTCACAACTGACCAAAGCGATTGATAATCAAGGCATCCGGCGGCCTCATCTCAGCCTGTCTCCTCTCTACTCCAGGCGCATCCACCATCTACAAAGGCGGACTTACGGTACATACCTTCCACTATACACATCACCTTTCAATAGCTAAACAGGACCAGGTGTACACCCTCGACTCCCGCATTGCCTACACCGGCTGGACCCCTCAACATTGGGAAAATTACAGTGGCCCGACCCCAGAAATAGTGGCGGGGATCGCGGAAAATGTGCGCGGCACGCTGAAATCTACATATACCGTTTGTGAGAGTGGAACGGCAGGACCGACAGGTGGAACGACCAGGAATCGGACGCCGTGAGTGACCCAATCTTTACTTTTCTCTCTTTTGATGTATCCGGGGAAAGGGTCGTCGTATAAAATGATGCAAAGTGTACTGATACGTAGTTATGCAGTGGATATGTGGCGCTCGCAGTATCGACGCCGTCTGGGACGGTGACAAGGGAGGTGGAGACAGGAACCGCGGAAAGAGAAAAGAACATGGTGCTTTTTGCTGGGGAGGGATTGAAGTTGGTGAGGGATTTACTTGTTGGTGATGTTAAGCCTACCACTTCGGCATTGTAGTAGATAGATAAAAGAGGAGTGGAGTGGGAGGGGGGTCAACTTTGGGTTGGGAATGTGAGTTTATTGATCCATGGATGTACTGAGACTGGACGGTGCTGTGCTTCTATTTCAGGCTGTGTATAGCTGATTACCTATTCGAGTACTAAGTTGATATGGCGAGGATTGATGCATTGCATTGTCGGTGTAATACACCTAGTAGCACCAACAAAATACGGTGTGCTATTCCAACTCATAGAAAGCGAGGGTATCTGCAGTCTTTGTCATGATATCATGCGAGAAGAGGAAACTGTGGTGCCTGAAAGGGTAATTCGGCATCGGTAAAATGCCGAATTGAATACGAACTTCCGGCCCAAACGGGAAACCGGCACCGCCCGGGTGGGAACACCGCCACAGCTTGTTCCATTTGCAGCCAATGAACGGCCACTATTACTGCCCTACGCGGGCTTCCTTATGTCATCGTGGGCCCGACCGTGGCGCAGCGCTCACTTGCATTTCCCGCAGTTTCTCTCTCTTCATCCCGCAAAAGGCCAAAAGATCTTCTTGCCTTCGTACCACCACTACTTACTACTTTGTCGGGCGCTTCTTTTCTCACACCATCCCCGAGTATCTTCACATCCCGGTCATTTCATCGTCGATATCATTTTATCGCAATACCTCGCCTTTTCCATCTATCAGCCTCATCGATCTATCCTCATCTGTTTCGCCCGGCGGGGTCATGGATTACTCCGTCAACCTCCGCCGCAAGGATACCACCAAGGGTCCGCCCTTGCGGATCCTGTCGCTTGGTAGGTATCTGTTCTAGATGCTCATAAAGATATCCCCACTAACCTAGCCCATGAAATGGCAGATGGCGGCGGCGTCCGCGGTTACTCCATGCTCATCATCCTCCAAGAACTCATGTACCGCGTCTATGTCGAATGCGAAGGCAAAGCCCCTCGTCGCGATGAAATCCCCAAACCCTGTGACCACTTCGACCTCATCGTCGGCACCGGAACCGGCGGCCTGATCGCCCTCATGCTGGGTCGGCTACGACTGGATCTCGAGACCTGCAAAGATGTCTATGTCCGCATGACCCGCCGCGTGTTCGAAACCGACAAGACCTTCGCCGGCATCCCATTTCATAAAACACTATTCAAGGCTTCCAAGCTGGAAGAAGCCATCCGTGAATGTGTCCGCGAACATACCGTTTTTGAAGCGGAGGGGAACGATATGAGTCCGTCGGCGCGCAATTCGCTGGCCAGTGCTCCTTTTAGTCCCAACTCCATGTCAGTGCCCCAGCGCTCGGGCAGTCGGGCTAGCTTCAGTACTACTACCTCCCATTCGTCGGGTCATGCTAGTCAGCGCAATTCGACGTTTGTGAACGGCTTACGCTGGGGAAATCCGGATGCGCTGTTGTATGATAATCGAGAGTATCGGACGAAAACGTATGTTTATCCCTTCCACTACTTCCTCGCCTTCTTTTACTTCTTTCTTTATTTATTTGACTTCCTTTGTGAATATATGCTGACTGATCAGTGCTGTGACTGCACTCTACAAAGGTACCACGTCCCGCAACGGCTCGACCGTCCTCCTCCGGTCCTACGATTCGCGCAAAGAGCCCCCGCCCGAGTTTAACTGCACAGTCTGGCAGGCTGGTCGTGCCACTTCTGCCACCGGGCTAGCCTTCAAGCCCATTCAGATTGGACAGCACGTCTTCATCGACGAAGGTGCCGGCACCTACAACCCCTCGCCGCAGGCGCTGGATGAAGCGGTCATGAACGAGTGGCCCGGTCGCGAGATCGGAGTGTTTGTCAGCGTGGGAACTGGCAAGCGCCCACCAGGCACCAACAATCGGCAACACGAATGGTGGGAGGACTTCTTTGGGGATGCCCTGGGCACGTTCGCGGAAGCTCGTCGACGCCTGATCGCCAAGATCGAGGGGTGCGAGGATATCCATTTGGCGATGCTGCGCGACCATCTAGCTAAGCGCAATGTGAGCAAGGACAACTACTATCGGTTGAACGTCGAGGTGGGTGTGGGCGAGTTTGGAATGAATGAATGGAACCGGCTGGCAGACATCAGCACCAACACACGACGCTACCTGACGCGACCGGAGGTGAAGCACCAGATCCTGGACGCAGGTGTCAAGTTCGCCAAGATTGAGCGCCAACACCGCCGGCTGGCTGACCATGCGGCGGCGGCAGGTCAGGTCGATGATGGGACCTCGTCCATCATGCACAGTCCAGTGCTGTCGGTGCCGCCGCCATCGCACCCGATGGCCGTGGAGCTACCGGCTGAGCTGCCGGGTGACTTTGTGCCTTATATCACAACAGAGGACTCGCTGCCGGCGCACCCCACGCCACAGGACGCCGTTCTGCCATCACCGGGGCGGACATCAGGCGACTTGGCCAGTCCGGGGGCTGGCGATGTGAGTCGGCCCAACTCGCGGGCGCATGGGTCCTCTCGACCCAGCACCGGGCATGGCCATGATGGGATGCCTCCGCCTGTGCCGCCCAAGACGCCGATTCCCTATCCTTCCGAGTATCCTAGTGAACTGGGAGGGATTCCCATGCCGATGCCGACGACGACCAGCCCGGGACATAGTCACAATGGAAGTTTGAGTGGGAAGATTCGACCGCCGTATCCAGTGGACGAGCCACCGGTGGTAAACAAACAGCGGAAGCCGAGTTACCATGTACGGTCATGATATTATTACTTCACTTTCCTGTATCTTTCTTTATGTTTTTACCTTTTTTCTTTTTGACTTTTGATGATGAGTCTACTTCTATGGTGTATGAGGGAGGCGTCTGCGAGAATCCTGCGAGGACAGCGGGCGATTTCCGGTTATGATCTGATGGATACCCTAATGACCCGTTAATGAATATTACTGTTTGAGGCTGCTGGATAGTGGTGCGTAAATAGAATTAGTGTAAAGATGTTCTAGAACCACAAAGAGGAAATCGAAACGTTGAAGAAGCATTGCGACGAACCGTGGATCGGGATGTGCTGCGCCGCCCAACTGGCGCCGGATCAACCAACGATTGACTTCAGTTTCCCAGCCTCGCTTTTCTCTGCAACAAACAAACAGTTCGTCTTACGCAAGCCATTCGTCTCCCCCCTGCCTGTCTTGCTTTTCTGCACTTTCTCTTCCCCTTGTCTTCTACTAAGATTAGTTTTACATACCTCCCCCTCACTCCTCGCGGCATCAGATCTCGATCACTATCGATCTGGCACATTCCGATCCCACGGGCCTGTCGATCGCACGCCTTTTTTTGCACTCCTTGATCCGCTGTCAGTCCGACCTCGTGGAATAGCAGTCCAATCCAATCAATCAGTCTATCTATTTCGCCCCTGCAGCGCTTCATCCACTCATCCATGGCTGTCTAGCGCCAGACCCCGACTAATTATAACTCTCTCTCGCTTATCGCTTCTCCCCCCCTATCATCCTTCGCGCCCGATCTCACACACGACACCTTCTTCCTCTCTCTCCCACCTGTCAGCACGGCATCGATACGAGAGAGAGTAAGATACAAGACACTGCAGGCAGTGTCCCCGATGCAGCCGAGCTTCCCATCATGGACTCCGACAATCCACTACATCCTGTGAACCTCCTCGCCGCCCGCGCCGACAGTTCCTCCCGTCCAGCCTCCTACAAAGCCATTGGTATCTCTCTCGCCATCGCCTCGGGTTTCTTTATCGGCGTCTCCTTCGTACTCAAGAAAAAAGGCCTCCTCCGCGCCAATGTCAAGTACAATGAAGAAGCCGGCGAAGGGTATGGATACCTGAAGAACCTCTTCTGGTGGGGCGGGATGACCCTGATGATCATCGGGGAGCTGTGCAACTTTGTTGCCTATGCTTTCGTCGACGCTATCCTCGTGACGCCGATGGGCGCACTGACGGTCGTGGTGACCACCATCTTGTCGGCAATCTTTCTGAAGGAGCGGCTCAGTTTCGTTGGAAAAGTGGGCTGTTTTTGCTGCATCTTAGGCAGTGTGGTTATTGCGTTGAATGCGCCAGAACAGTCGTCTGTGAGTGATATTCAGGAGATGAAGAGCTATGTCATTTCTCCGGGGTTTTTGTCTTATGCTGGGGTAATTATCGTGGGGTGTGTCGTCACGGCGGTTTGGTTGGGGCCTAAATATGGCAAGAAGAGCATGTTCGTGTATATCAGCATTTGCTCGTTGATTGGAGGGTTGAGTGTCGTGGCAACGCAGGGTCTGGGATCTGCTATCCTGGCTCAGATTAATGGTGAGGCGCAGTTCAACCAGTGGTTTATGTACGTCTTGCTGGTGTTTGTTATCACGACGCTGGTGACTGAGATTGTCTATCTCAATGTGCGTATCCCTTATGTTCTTCATGATTTCGTTTGGTGTACTAATGCTCAGCCAGAAAGCCCTCAACATCTTCAACGCTGCGCTGGTCACTCCTACCTACTACGTCTTCTTCACCAGTTCCACCATTGTCACCTCCGCCGTGCTGTTCCGCGGCTTCAAGGGGTCCGTCTCCTCCATCGTCACGGTCATCCTAGGCTTTCTGCAGATCTGCGCTGGTGTCGTCCTGCTGCAGCTGTCCAAATCCGCCAAGGACGTCCCCGATGCCGCTGTCTTCAAGGGAGATCTCGACCAGGTGCGCGAGGTCGCCACGCAAGAAGAGCCTGAATTTGAGCCCAAGGCCGACTCCATTCGCGCCACTGCTGCTATCATTCGTCGTATCTCCACCCCACGCCGCCAGATGGAAGCTGACGAAGCCCGGCGCTACTTCCACGACCGCGCTGAAGACCTTAAGCCGCCGGCGGAGAATGAGGTTATCGAGTGGGACGGGTTGCGCCGGCGCAAGACCGTCCTCGGCGAAGGTCCAACCACCCTGGGACGCACGCGAACCCTGCGCGACCCCTCGGTCAAGTATCCCGTCCCGCCACTGGGCATGTCGCACGTACCGGAGGAGCGACCAGACGAGCCGGAGCGACCCGACACGAAGCAGAGCAGCCATTCCTTCCTCGACGACCTGCGATCTCGCGCCTCGAGCCTCTTCCATCCTGCCTGGCAGCCCATCCAGGATGAACATACCACGCCGGACCCGGTCTCCCTGACAGCCCTATCCGCCCACAGGCCGCATCCCGACACCCGCTACCCACAGTCAGTCATCCCAGACGAGTCACGCAGCCACACGCCATGGGGAGACGAACACGCGGCCCCTTCCCCGCCACCCCACGGCGGCACACGACGCCAATTCTCATTCAACTCGATGCTCCACCGCATGAAATCAGGCCACGAAGCAACTGCATCGCGAAGCAGCGTTGCCCCCCGACCGCCCCGCCACCGGGCACAGTCCGTCACCGAGGAAGAACGCCTTGGTCTCGTGCGCGGTGACTCCCGGGGGGAGTCGGCACCGGACGATGATGTGGACGAGAAGCTGGACCGACTCGACTCGCATGATAGCACCTTCGACGACGGTCCGGGCCGATTGCCCTCCGGACTAACGCATTCGCCGGAGCTCTACCCAGCCCGACTGCGCGTCAACCCGCTTCCACCGCTCCCGGATGAAGAGCCGCTCGAAGATCCGTATGCGCCAATGGATATGGGCCGGCGCGGATCGCATAGTAGCGCGGGGACGCTGTCCTCAAGCGGACGGAGTGTGGGCTGGCGCAGACATGGATCGGGAAGCAGCGGGGGCAGTGTGCAACTGCCAGGGAGACGAGGAGCATTCATCTAACGAAATTGGTTGGGCACATTTTGGGATGTATGATATGAGATAACGAAGATATGATATGATCAGGATGATATTAATGTATATAGTATGATAGATAGATAATGTTATGAAAGTGATGAAATATCATTAGATGTAGCTGTAGATGTAGACGAAGTAAATGCAAGCACACTCCTTTGGTTAGTCCTTAATTGAACCGCATATTTTGCCTCGGAGAGACGTTTCCCTGCTGCTATACTATCGACAGCCCTACACACAATTAGCACAACCCGTTCATCCATCCCCAACAAGAAAAAGAAAGAGGGAGAAAAGACATACCACTGAACCCTCACCAACTTAACCCCCTTCCACCCACCTCTCTGTATCTCCTTCTGTAGTTTTCCCGCTGCTAAACCGCCTCCTGCCCCTGCTACCTTTATTGCTGGTTTCAACGAAGAAGAAGAAGAATGGGCATTAGGTTCTCCCAGAATAACATGCGTGACTCCACGATGCATATGAAGCGAGAGATTTGCACCGTGCGAGATAAGAAGGTGTTTGAGTTTGTGGTCCGAGACTGTGGGTGTTGTTTGGCCGTTAATGTGGATGGTTAGGGAGGAGAAGATGGTAGATGTAGATGTAGATGTAGATATATTATTCTTGTTTCGTGATTTTGTGTCTGTGTCTTTTGTTTTATTCTCATTATCGTGATCAATTCTTATCCTCTTTTTCTCTGCACCATTATCCAAAGACGTAGCATCTCTCTTCAATGATGATAGTATCTCACACCCTTTCTGCGGAATAGATATAGATAGTATAGATGTAGGTTGTTGGGGTTTCGGTTTCGACACCCCAAACATACTCCGTATATCCCTCTGCTGCTGCTGCTTTCTTCCATTCATGCTCGTCTGCATCTCTGCGGATATAGATTCCTCCTGAGTAAGAACCCACTCTCCCTTATTATCCACCCCATTGTCGCTGTCATATGTACAATCCCCTCTCCCCACGCCAAACTGTCTGGTGAGTTTCTCTCGTCTCGTCTCGCGCCAGGAGGTAATTCCGCGGGAGGATCCGGGATCGGCGACTTGGTGGCCTGTGGAGGAGGAGTTCCAGGTGTCGAAGGTGAGGTAGTTGGTCGGTGTGGGGGTGAGGGGATGGGGTTTGGAGGGAGGTGGAGGGGGCATTGTAGCTGTGGTGGTTATGTGGGAGGATTTTTTGAGGAACTGTGTATGTGTGTTTGTTTGGTGGTTGGAGGGGATACCATATCCGATTGAGCAGAGAGTTGCTTATCGGTCATGTGATTTGATCTCGATAAGTTATCTTATCGGGTGTTGGGATGGATGTGTTCGGTGGGTGGGTTAGTATGGTGGAGTGTTTTATGTTGTATTTATTGGTTGTAGATGATATTTGGAGTTGAGATGGTGATTAATTGGGTAGTAGGGAGTTGTATGATGGTAGTGTAGTTTTGTGGGTATGTGATTATTACTTCTAGTATCATGATACACTCTTGGTCCATAGAGTAGTATATATATAAACATGACAGTGGACGAAGAACTGTACTTGTACATCCACGAAAAGAATGGTATATCATCAGCTAGTATAGTTTTTAGCTTATCACTACTACTAGTAACGACAACAAAAGCAACAATACTACTACTACTACATGAATAAGCTGATTTACCTCACTTAACCTCGCCTTGCCTGACATAGCATGATCCGTCCGTCGTATTCCTTATGCTTCACATAACTGTATCTGAATCTACCAGACTTGGTCTACATGAAATCCTACATAAGCACATACTTTATGCTATGCATATACTCTACATAAGTATACCATCCATAATATTCTACATATAATACCAGACGATAGTGATATAATAATAATATACAGTCTATGGCAACTCAATCCCTCGCACAACTCATCATAGCTAGCTAGTATATCATAGACTAGAGATCATACCACACCCTCACACACATTCCAACCACCCCCCAAGAAAGACGGTGAAGGGAAGGCGAAAAAAGAGAGAGGGAGGGAGATAGATGAGCTCATTGTGGCTGGCTGGCTGACGACTAACCAAGCTGGATAATATTACACAAAAGGTGGGAAAGAGTTTGGGATGATGCATCCTGCACGGGTTTGTGTAGCCTTGTTCTAGCCTCTGTGTAGCCAGCATTTTTCAAGTATGTAGGATCATGTATGTATGTATGTATGTATGTATATGTGCATGTATGCAAGTAGTAAGTAATAGGGATATACTGAATTAAGCAAGAGGGGATTAAACTTAGAAAAACCTATCAGGATAAGGATAAGGATGGAAATAACGGTGAAAAAATGAGTGGCTAATGAATGAATCAAGGGATAAACGTTAAACATAATGCCTGATTCGATAAGATTTATTACGGATCGTGTAAGAGAGGCGAACTAAGAGTACATATCATCTGTCAGCTGATGCAGGGTCATCATCATCATCATCATCGTCATCGCCATCGATTCAGTTCAATGTTATGTATGTATCTCTATCTGTATTTTTGTATATGTATGTACGTTGTGCAGCAGCAGCAGCAGCAGCACCCTGCACTACTATATTAGGAAACTTTTCATAACCTACTTACTAGTTAAGTTAAACCCTACTTCGATGGTGGTCAGTACTTATCTATTTCTATCTCGTGCAGCGATCGACGGACTGCTCATATATTATCTGTATTATCTATTCTACTTTATGTATCCTACCACTAGTATCATAGGCAAGATATAACTGGCAATGATAATATACGTATATGTAGGTATGCATCACGGGTTGTTGCAGCTGAAACCAAACAACGCCATCCCCAACGCAAGGATAGTAATTAGTAGTGGTACTTACTCACTAGTAAGTTAGTAGTTAGCGGTCTGCCTGCCTGTCTGCCTATGTCTGTCTGCCGTGTGTGTGTGGTGTGTGTGTGTTCAATTCCCGTCTGTCTGCCCATCACGTTCATTTTTTGCCAACTCACTGCCAGATTAATCTCATGCCCTTCCCCTCTCCTCCTCCTCCTCCTCCTCCTTTCCTCTCGATGTGCAAAGATACGTGGTCGTCTCCACCGCCAGTCGGTGCGCCCCCCCTCCCTCCACCTCCTCTCCCACTACTTTGTCACTAATCAACTCACTGCCCAATCATGATCTGCACAACCCCTCAAGTCGAGAACATCGCCTCAGACAACCGGGCGACGAGGGTCCGTGTCGCTTGGCGCTGATCATCGTGGCCCTTTTGGTCTTCCCTTTCTTTTTTCTTGTGTTGCCTGTTACTGTGTATTCCCATCCCATCCCATCCCATCCATCTCATCCTGCAAAGCCCGGCTTCCCCGATCTGGTAGGTCATCTACTAAGTACTGGGCTTGAATGTACCGTATCAGGAAAGTAGAACAAATAATTATAATCATGAGAATGAGAAAAAAATAAAAAAAAAAAGGAAAAAAAGAAACAAAACGGAAACTCCACTCATCCTATACATACTACAATACTACTCGTCTCTGGAACGAGCTATTTTGAACCGTGACATCAGCCACCAACAATCCGATTCTTCCCTGGCCGGTCGCATTATGCCACTGACAACAACAAATCCGGATATTAAGGTTGCAGCAATCCGTCAGCGAGTTCTTGACCGCTCATGTCCCTGTCTAGGCAGCAGCCTCTTTTCGAATTGCTCGTCGTGAAAAGACGATGGAATAATAAGAAAAGTAAGCGGCAGCAGATATTGGAGGAGGAATTGGCCAGAGTGAAATCGTTCAAAGCTTAGTGCACTGGCTATCCACCTGCGCAGTCGATCGTGCACGGGTAACAACGGAACATGCAATGTAAGGTTAATTACTGCGTGCAGCAGTCCTGACCACTCAGGTTGGTTCTCCCGCCACTGTCCGTCCCCTCTCGCTACCGTTAAGATGAGATGCCTCAAAATCATTCCTGGCCCTTTTTTACGGCACCGCTACAGAGGCCAATAACGCTCCGGAAAAGGGGAGGGGATGGGGATGGGGGCCGTGCTGGGGAACACTGATTTCACGTCGAATCTCCCCCCTGCACGCGCCCGTCCAATCGACTTCGTCCGACTTTGTCCGGATGAAGCGACGGATTCGGGCTGAACTCGGCTGTGGGTGTGCTGGATTGGCGACCGGGGGGTGGATTGGAGCCGTTTTAGTGTGGTTTCTTGGTGTCGCTGAACAGTTTGAGGGGACACAGCCAATCGAGGCGCGGATTCCCTTTCCTTAGTTGGAGGCCGGTCATCGACCAGAGCGGCATGGATGCGTTGAGATCACTCGTGCTGACTGACGAGATGCACGAGACCCGGGAGTTGGGGGCCATATCACATTCCGGCCGGAGAAGGAAACTCGATCAGCACGGAGTTATATGCCTTTTGCCGAATAGGTCATCGTCTTCTAGAATGGCAAATCTTCCCTTCCCGTAGATTTATCGCCCTTTGTTCGGAGGGCGTCAAGCTACTCACTAGCCTAGAAATTGTCCTCGACCGGTTATTCCCGTGGCCAACGTTGCACAGCAGGGGAGGAGGAGGGGGCGCGCAATGTAATCCTCGCCCATTATCCGGAGATTCAGCATCCGCGTGAGCAGCTAGAGAGCTAGATCCTAAGGAAGAGCTGGGGTCATCAGGGGGGCAATGTTTAGTGTTAGTGCTTCCAGATGGTACTGAGGCAGAAAAGAAAAACAAAAAAAAAAAAAAAAATAAGAGAAAAAAAAAAGAAAAATTAAAAACAAGAAAAAAGAGAAGAGAGTGGAGGAGTCTGCCTTAGTGTTTGTTGACCTCCATTGGAACAAACTAGCGCCCTGCTAAGGTCCAAGTAATAAAGCGACAGACCGGCCATCTAACTAACATCTGCACTATGCCCAGTGCGCGCACTACCTCGGTACCACCATCCTGGCGGCTGCAGGTTATCGACTGCTGAAGAATGAAGCAGTTCGCGGGTGCAGTGACTTGGGAAGCGGTCCTTCCCTGGGGCGTGCATGGCAGCTGCAGGTACCGCCGAAAACCTGACAGGCGCGTTGTCGCTAGTCTGGACGGGGTCTCATGAAATTGGAGTGTGGAAATGGGAGATTGGGGGGGATGAGAGGGGAACAGGGAGAGACGGTTGGTTAGTAGACAAGTCCAAGGCCGTCCGTCGACAACCGGACCGATAGCGATCTCAGTCATAAGCGACCCGAGAGGAAGTTATCCACGCATTGGCGGTACAAGAGGAGGTGCGCCCCACCCGTCAGGACCGGAGTAATTCCTATCCTGCTTTGGATTTGGTTCATGTCTCTTCCATGAATGATCAATCAATCAATCAATCAATCCGAGTGGAGGGGGGGGGGTTTATGGACAAGTCTCGTCCGAGGCTCACATTGCTCCGACGAGTAAACACTTAATTTAAAAAAATAATAAATGAGTAGGAAAAAAAATAATGACACCACGTAATGACGGGGATGTGTCGATAAATTAATTAAAAGAGAGGGAGAGAGAGGAAGATGATAGAGACAGTGTGAGAAAGAGAGAAGAAACAAAAAAAAAGAGGGGAAGCGAAAGGCAAGACGGATCGATTTGATCTCCCTGCATTTACGCAGTTGAGTCTAGCGTGACCCGGACGGGCCTTCAACTCGCTGAATCCTGAGCTCTTCACTCCGCGGTTGACTCCGGCGCCAACTCTAGACCAACTCCTGTGAAGTGGGGTTTCCAAGCCTTGTTATTTGTCAATTGGCATCCTCGGGCTAATTAGGAATTCGCGGGAGAGGGAAAGAGAAAATATAGCGTGCTGGTTTGAGTACTTTGGAGGGTGGATAGTAGTAGTGGTGTTAGTAAGTCTCATTAGTTAGTGTAGTGTCTCTTAAGTCTAGTTCGGTCCAGTCCAATCCAACTGTCCACGGAATTGAAGAGGAGAACCAGACACTAGCCAGGATGTTATGGCACAGAAGTACCTACTACGGGCGTAGGACTCTGCATGCTCTGCAGCGCCGGGACTAGCGCCACGGGGTTCCTGCTCCAGCAAAAGGTTTGCCCAGGATGCCCAGGGCTGCGCTGTAGCAGGATGGCGCTGGTCGGCGATAGCTGCGGTGCAAGTTTGAACGACCTCCCGATTGGATCCATGACCCTGACCATGTTCAACTGAAGGTGAATAACTCCGTCGGGGCCAACCATCTTCGCCGTCTACCCTGCTGTGTACTCCGTCAGGATGAGCTACAGCCCCGCAAGATCTGCTGTATGTACGACGGCTGCGGGTGTCGGGCCGTCGGTAGCGGACTTCCAAGAATGACTAGATAGATCCAGCAGTATGGCTTTGTGTCTGGCTTGGAAGGATCACACCCTCTCTGGGCCCCATAATGATGGGCACATGGGGTGGATGGGCTGGTCTCAATTTCTATCTTCCAGTCAGATACAGAGGATAGGGAGACTAAAATAAAAAAAAAGAAAGGAAAATGGACCAAAAACCAAGACGAATGGAAGAAAAGCAAAGCAAAGCCAAATTGTTAAAAAAAAACAACAATTGAAGAAATACCAGGTAGACATAAAAGAGTAAAAGACCGGGTAGATCCTCATCTTAGACTGCACGGCCCTGAGCGATCCCCAGCTGGTAATACTGAGACTAACTCCGACGGTCATTCAACCTGGTCGACCATTGGCGTCTCGGCACAAACTCGGAGGGGACAGTGTTGCTTGTGTCGTCTGTAGTGACGGTGGTGTACTTCTTTCATTTCACGGTGTAGTTACTCACGGAAATGTCAACCAGGTGTGGATAACTATCGCACTGACACCCTCCAAATGACTAGTCTGGTTTATTTTCTTTCTATGGCGCTCAACACAGACCGCTTGGTGCATGGTGCTTGTGAGAGTGTTGAATGCCAGATAGATGTGCATTTGGTCTTACCTTCAGTGACCAATACACTTGCATATTCACTTACAGTAGTCGTGCTTCTCAACTCTGTCGGTCGGTTGGACATGTGGCAGGGACATGACAGGCGGGGGGCGCTGCTTGGTAGCAGCGGTCGGTCGGTCGGTCAGTCAGTCAGTCAGTCAGTCCTTCTCAAACTTTTGCTCTTGTCTGGCGTAAGAGCTAAGAAGCAAAGGCTGTGAGAGCGAGAAGCACAAGCTCCCCAGGTTTCAAGGTTGCTTGCTTGCTTGCTTGCTGCACCCTGTCATGCCTGACATCCATGGCACACACTACCAGTTAGCTAGCCTGTCATTGGATGTTTCTGGATACGCTGTTCAATCCTGGATCCAAACTAGTAGCCAAAACATCCATCTCCATTGCCTATAGCATGGACGATGAATGGACAACCACCAACGGATGGCTACACAAGAAGTAGTCCTGAACTAGACGCGCTTAACGGTCGGAAATAAAAAGCGTCTTGTCCAACAAACTGAAACCCATAATCCCCTCATCGGCCGTCCTACTCCGTCCGGGACACCCCAACCTGTCAACCAGAATTATTTCCCACCTCTCCGTATGTTCTCTCACCGTAACACCCTACTAGGACATAGTAAGTAGGCTTGGTGTAAACTAAAGTCGTAGTACTCGTAATACTCCCCCTCGACCGGGGGTGAGCGAAAAGCAAATAAAGGAAAAATAAAAAAGAAAAGAAGGCAGACAAGGCCTTGTCTCCAACAATGGGAAGCTTCAGCTTTCTCACTCTCTTATTTTTTTTTTATTCCCGTACCTCTGATACTGAAAGAGTAATCCATAGTCCAGTCCAGTCCAGTCCCATCCAAATCAGTGGGGGGAAAATTAGGGAGTTTGGGCCTCCCAAAAGTGGGACAGAGAAGAGTGTCGTGGACCAAGATCGCTAGTCTCCTCCACCTCACGCAAGGGGTCGCGAGGGAGAGTTGCTGCAGGCCCGCAGGAAGAAGGTTCCCGGGCCTATCGTCTGCGCCCCCCTCCTCCGTCAGCCGAGCATGAACAGCTGGAATGATAGGGCTTGTCAGTCAAATGACAGTCGCCCTTCCCCCTCCCTCTTGCTCCCTCTGCTCGCCGGAAAAGAAACGATGAACCAGCGGTGAGGCCTGGAGGCTGTCCTTTCTGGCTGTTGAGTTCATGCCCTTGCGCCCAAAAAAAAAGATCCTGTGCGCTTCATGACCATGAATCCAATTACACCGGATTGTTCGCGATCCCGGCTTGAAACGACCAGGGGCCAGTCATTCAACCGCGAGAGTCGAGCGATAATCAAGAATTAATTACTGTATTGCTGGAGTCAGGGAACTGGTCAATGCCTCACCGGCTCCATTCCTGGAGCTAGATAGATGATGTACATCAGGGTATCCATAATCATCGTGCGGGAAGAGCCCACTTCCTTGGGTGTTGATGGATCAGGATACTCCATCGTGACTCCATAGAAGCTCTGCACCAACCTCCCTCAAGACGAAGGTTTCGCCGATCTGAGACAGATAGATTGATAGATTCATACTTACCTACCCTTCTCAACAAGCTGCTGGAGAGAAGGGGAATGGTGTATGGACTGTCGCCAGATATCATGGGCCCTTTCCTGACCATCCTGACGTAGCTCGATTAGGTTCCAATGAGCCACCAGACCTGCGTAAGATGGACTAAAGCCCGGACGAATCTGGAAATTAACTCCAGATCCCTCACATTGACGACGAGCCCAATACCCCCAATACCTGGCAGCACGACTAGTCGTAGCCCAGGCTAAGCTGCCTCGTGAAACGCCAGCATTCCACCAATGACAACCCCAGTCCCATGCATCGGCGGGGAACACCCATTCATCATCCTCAGCGGAGAATTAGTTTAGGAGGAATGAGGTCGGGGCAGACTGGCCAGGGTCGTGGTCGATTACCCGGGGTTGGGCGCTTGACCGACTCTGCTGGTCTGATGTATCCAACGAGCCGCCTCATCGGGTGAGACGAAGAGTCTTTCCGCCACCTGCTATTGATTGAGAGAAAAGAGGCAAAAAGCAAGAAGAAAGGGAGGTTGGATTTTCATTCCGACCAGGACTACTCCTAGAAGAGCGGTAGAAGAGAAAGATGCTGGTTTCTTCTTTTTTTCCTTTTTCTTTTCCGTTTTCTTTTTCGTTTTCTTTCCGTCTTTCTAAGTCTTCCTCGCTTGCCCCCCTTTATTGGAAATGGTTGGGGAAAGAAGGCGGGGGGAGGGGAGAGATGAGTTGGTTCCATTGGTGATAGACTGATAGTACTTACCTATTTACTTACTGGGAAGTATGAGTCCTTCCAAGATGCTACAGTAGGGGCAATAGAAATGAAGCGGCCAGACTCAGCCGAAAACAGTAAAAGCGCATGATCTGGCGATGGAGTTGCGGGCTGCTCCGTACCAGGTATCCATGTAGGTCCGTTCGTACCTACTGGAAGAGCTGTCCGTCTGTATGCAAGCAGGTAGGCAGGACTGGGATTAGAGTATTCTGGACGTAACCGGTCGGGAATCTGAAGACAACTGACAGAATTTTAGACCGAAGCTAGTTAGTCGAAAAACTAGGATGTCTCTGCTCTGGAGCTTCCCTACCGACCGATAAGACGTACAACTGACGGGGGTGGTGGATGTATGCGTGTATGAGTGGGTGTGTCTGTGTCTGTGTGTCTGTGTGTGTGTGTGTGTGTGTGTGTGTGTGTATGTGTGGGAAGACGAGCAGACTTGATCGACTGGGTGCTCGCACGCCACCCTGCCTGCGTGGTTGTCTCTCAGCCAGTGGTTTGAATGGCCATCTGCAGGAATCCCTGTCCTTCGGCCTCATCCTGGTCGCTTCTTCTTCTTCTTCTTCTGCTCTGTGCAACAAAGGAGTGGGCTGCGCTTGCTTGCATGACCTTTACCCGTTTGGAGGCATTTTGTCGTGATTAACTTCTGGGCTTGGGTTTGACGGGCAGAAGAGTGAAATTATGCCAGCTTTATGGGATTATGTCATGGATTACGGATTATGGATTATGAATTATGGATTATGGATTAGTTAGTACGAAAGTAGAGTCCCTAAGCTGCTGAGCACTATGGGAGGACCACCCCCTCCGCTCCCTCTTCTTCAATTTTCTGATCGATTTATTTAGTGATTTACTGATCCCTTGACAGTTTAAATGGTTAATCGCCTTTTCCCTTCTCTCGTCTGTCGCCGCCTCACACAGTCTCGCAGCAAATCCCGGCTAAGATACTGTACTTCATCTAAGATTTTTTTTTTTTTTTTCCCACCCTACCAGCTTGGCCGACTTAGCTTCGGCTATGACCAGTCACACCAGACTCATCTAAATGTAGTGACTTGTCAGGCCTTATCCCAGTAACATTGAACCACCTTTTAGTCAGAAAAGAAGGGGAGGTGACGCTGGGCGGGGCCCGCACCCTAACGCCCTCCAGATCGTCCCGAAAGCCTTAAATTATTTATCGCACACACCACCAGCCCCAAAGGCCAAGCCCCCGGGCCAATAGAGCCCTCGTCCCCCCGAGGGGAGGCTCCACTTGGCCGCGAGGCTATTCCTGGCTGGCGTCTGCTAGTCTGCCCCTAGCAAAGATCTCGTATTGACGGGCTCGTCCAGACTTGACAGCGATCAAGGAGGATGGCTAGTTCAGTGGATCACGACCGAAAATCTCAATATTATTCCATTGCGACCGTGTCCTCTAGGTTAGGTAATACTCTTACGGCATTCTTCGGAATTAAAAAACAAAATAGCAAAATAAATGAAGGGTGACAATGTGAGCGGAAAAGCAGATAGGGTGCGAGATTAACCACATCGAAATTACTAGTACTAGTACTATCTAGTAGATAGTAAAGAGGGATTGTTCGGGGGTTGGGTAATATTGCATCCCTTGTAAAGAAAATCTCTTGGTGTGCACCTCCTCAACCACTCACGCATTTCCCTCACTTCCGACGCTGACTCGATCGCGCGCGCGCGCGCGCTCTCTCTCATCTCCCTTCCTCTCTCTCTCTCTCTCTCTCTCTCATATCATCATCTCCTTCTGATCCTTCCCCCCTCCTTGCCAAGTCACCGCCATTTTGAAGGCGGTCCTCTTTTCGGCGGTTCTCTCGTTTCGAGGCTGAAAGGACACATTGTGATAGTTGATAGTTGATAGTTGTTGGATCTCAAGGTTTTTCACTTTCAGATAGTTCGTTGGTCTGTGTTGAATACTTCCCGCTGCTATACTTACTTTCCCCTATGATCCACATACCGTTCACATCTTGCATCAGCTCTATTGTTGCTGCGATGGCGGGCTTTGTATGACCTGCCTAGACACTCTAAGTATGACTACTGTATGTACATCTTTGTTGTCCCCAAGTCCAACATTTCAGGCTTATGGCCCTACTAGCCAGTAATCCTTCTTTTTGTGATTCGTTCCCTGGTCGCTCTGGGCCATTCTGGCGCCCTGCTACTGGTGGCGGATCTGAATCCACATTTGCGTATGGACTATCTACGGAGCAGGTACCTTTCATGCATCGAGCTCGTCACTGATTGACTTGCCGTCAGCACTCTACTTAGGCAGCGCCAGAATGACTCGTGCAGGTTAAGGATTAAACACCAGAAATAAGAATACCTTACAGCATGTAGGCTGGCCGGTCGGCAAGCATGGTTATCGTTCAATCCGCACCATCGGACGACATCCTACGTATCTACGTACTAGTACTTGCACACTCACACACACACACACACACACACACACACACACACATGCACCTGCTCTACTTAGATAATAGTACAGGATCGCCTGTCCACTGCTATCCATTGATCATTGATTAACAGTTGTACTGGAACCGTCTACAGTCAGTCGCAGTCCTACCAGCGGTATATCCACAATGGGCAAAATTTGGACCCATGTATGCTGTCCATTGGTTCGCCGCCCCGTGACAGAGATACGGCTTGAGCCATTCCATGGGACGACGCGGTGTGGGACCCGGGCTCAATCGTGGAGACACCTGTTCGAACCTGGAACTGAACTGGAACACGCCTGTCATTCCGTCATCTGGTGGTTTGCTTTGCTTTGCTTCCGTGGTTCTTCACAACCCGATCTAAGCACTACTGCACCGCTGCTGCTTTGGCTGCCTAGGCTGCTGGCTTTTGAGACATCACTCTCACAGGTCGTAGGATGGTTGATCCTCCGATCACGTTTCGAACTGACAATAGACTTTGAACAGAATAAACGAAAGAAAAAGTTATAAAATAAATGAGTAGAAAAAAAAAATAAAAACACTAAGCCAGTCTGCACCGAAGCTGGGCTAATTGACTAAATTTCAGACCGACCAAATCAGCTCCGAGCAACGGCGCCAAAGAATTCATGGGAGAATAATTCCATCATTTTCTTTCAGTTTTTCATTTTCGTCTTTTATGATGTTCTCATTATTAGTATTATTATTATTATTATTATTATTTTCCTCTTCTTCTTATTATTTTCTATTTTCCTCTTTTCCCTCTCCCTCAGTTTGTGTTGATTTCGATCGTCTTCCAGTCGATCCAGCATCATCCCGGCAGCGCAGGACGATCGAATGACTTACAGCAACGCGATCGGTCCCAACAGTTCATAGTGGCTCCCGACTATCGCAGTCAATTGGAAGTGAAGGACTCACCAACTTTTTCCCTTTTTATCATTTCATTTTATTTTAGCGACATTTATTTTATTTCCTTTTTTTTATTTTTACTTTTTCATCACTCCTCTCTTTTCTTTTTTCTTATTTTCCTTTCCAAATTTCCCTTTTCTATAGCTTCTTCCCTACTGTACTGGTGTAATACTTCCCCCTCTTCTCCGAGGCTTTTGGGTCCTCCTCCACCCTTGTGAGAATTTGATTACCGTGATCAATATTTTATCTGAATAAAAAATTAATCATTTTTCTGCAATGGTCATGAAGAGCGAGTTAGTGAGTAGACATTGAATGAACCCGTCTTATTTCAGATGAGGTTTCCCTAATCAGATCGGTCTCCCGAGCTGGTCAGTAGGCGCCTGTGTTTTGATCAACTCTGGCTTTGCCCGCATTGAATTGTTTCTTAATGGTTGCTCGACCCTGCAGAACAGGACGTACGTCTTCTGCTTCTTCTGTGCCATCACTCTTCTGTCCATCCAGAACTCGGGTGTCTTTTTGTTTCTTCCACTTAAGCTATCGATCTCATTGTTCACATCCTCGCTATAGTCATTGGTTATTGTTATTCCCACGGGTACGTGATCATTGATTTTTTTCATCCCCCAAAGTCTGACATCTCCTGCGCACGCTTGGTTATTTTTCCTATGTATCGTGTCTGTCTTGTTGCCAATACCACCTCACCTATCAGTTTGCCGCTACTCTGATCTCCCCCCTCCTTCCCCTCTCTCTCCGTCATTCCCACCATCGTGTTCCCCTGGAGCCAATCTGAGGCCAGTGTGCAGACACCGCGTCGGTTGGATCATCGCTGTCCTAGCCCAAACGGTGGTTCCTGTCCGGCGTCTTGTTTAGCTTATCCGGCTGATGGTCCTTGCTTCGTGGCGGATTCGCGGAATCCTCACTGTCTGAGCTTGACACAGCACTTGTGGACTGGACCCTGCCAGAAGGAAGAGCCAGAGAGTGGGAGCACCAGTACCAGCACCGGCAGCAGCCTAGCAGGAAGCAGCAGCAGCAGCAGCAGGAGCACCAGCACCAAGATCCCACGGTGTAGTAGTCTCTCCGCTCTTCCGCAAGACGCACGGTCGTTGTCTCCCAGAAAATCCCACTCCCCTTCTTCTTCTTTTGCTCTTTTTTAGTTGCGGGATCCACACCTGACTATTTCCCTTTCTGCTTATTTTTCCCTTTTTCTTATTCTAATTTCATCGAACCTTTTTTATTTTTATTTTTTTTTTCTATATGATTTTCTTTTCATATTTTACCACTTTGATCGTGCATTCCTTATTTCTATTTTCCTCTTCTGATGATTTTCTTTTTTGATTTATCCATTTCTTTTCAATCTCGTTAATCCCTCCCCCTCTTAGCTGTTGGGGGATTTTGCTGACACCTCTTTCTATTTTGATTTTTTGATTTTTATTCTTTTTTGACCTTGATTACTTTTTTTTTTTCTTTTCTCAATTTTTTTTTCCCTTTCTCCGTTTTATTAAAGAGAAAAGAGACGGACCCAGGACGACTACTTAGTACATAGTTATAGTGACAGACGGTCCCAGTGATCCACTGCTCGGTCCCTCTCCAAGTTCCCTTTTGCCTCGTTCTTCAGAACCGACTCCAAACGGGACCCGCGACCAAACGGACCCGGCCGGGGCTGACGCCTAGATTGATACATATAATAGAGCAAAAAGGGCCAAACGCAAAAAGGACAGCCAACGAGCGCGACCAAGCTATAAGCACCAGAGACATTCGACGGCAGACAATTGCCTTGCAGCTTCTCTTACATTCCCGCGCCGCAGGTCTCAAAAGAAACTGGTGATCGAGAAAAGATCCAAATACACGTGCTGGTATGTGAGTGTATTTTCCTATTCTCTCTCGTTGAGCTTTCTCTCCTTTCATCTTGACACGCGCGCACGCGCTCTCTCCCCGTGAGGCGAGAGAATCGCTGGGTGAATTGTTTCTTGTCTTGTCTTGTCTTGCCTTGATCCCGACCACTTCCTGTTGTGAGAGTTCTGTTGCTGCTGCTGCTTCTGCTGCTGTCCTTGCTGCGGTACGCGCCCAGCCGCCCGAGGACCAACCCCCAATGGCCGTTGCCGCTCCCTTGGATCGATGAGGACACCGGACTACTGCAGATACGCTGGATTGTCTCTGCTCCACCTGCGACAGAGCAGATTTAGACGTGTCGTGGTTCGAAGTCTGAGAAGAAAGCATACCTTCCTCCCTTTCTAGAATATCCTTCTCTGCCCAGCACACCCACCGCCCTTCCCTTCTTGGTTTGTTTCCCACCTTTTGGCACCCGATCCCATCGTTTTGGCTGGTGTTTCGGCCGTCTTTCGCGGGCTTCGGTTGCACCCGTCAGCCGGAGATCCTCAGGCTGGGCTTGACTCTCTTTCTGCTGGCCGGTCCAGCGCCAACCCAAACCCAACCGAAACCCACCAGCCTCCCACTAAAACGCGGAAGCTGAGCGGCTGGCCCCCTCCCCTCCCTTCCTTTCCTTCCTACTAGATAGTACTATCTAGTAGTAGTAGTGGTGCTTCCATAGTACTACTGGTCTCTCTACCACTATTCCACTCCCACTGGGTCTACCGTACCGAGTGAAAGCACGGTCTGACCATACCCTTTCCCCTCCCGAACCCAACCTGTTCCCCCCCCTCTCTCCCCTCTTTACTCTTTCTCCCCTCGGCCCATCCCATTTCCCTCGTCCACTCGTTGGCCATCTATGGGTGAAAAGCTGTCTCTAATTGCTTCCCCTCCCCGCCCCTTCAGCTCCGACCACACCTATCAATCCTCCTAAGGGGGGACAGCAGACAGAACAACAGAACCTCACCACGTTGGATCTTTGAGTTGGTACATCCTCCCTTTTTTTTTTTTTTTTTTTGAATTATTATATTCTATTTCTTTCTATTTTCTTTCCCCTTTTCGGTTGTCTTGCCCTCTCTTTTTTCTTTTCCTTTTTCTTTTTTTTCCCTCTTTCTTTCTCTTCCCCCTCTCCCCGCCCACCGAGTTAAACGGGTTCCAAAGCGGATCGGTCGCGGTCCAGAAACCCCGGCGGCTGCAGAGAACCTCAGGCTTAGCCCGGGGGCGCCTGCGTTTGCTGTTTCTGCCCCAGCCTCCACCTTTCGCCCATGATCTGCTGCTGCGCCGGCGGCGCTGCAATCATTCCCGTCTGCCCTCCACCGCCTTGGTCCTTCTGCTCGGTCATGATCGCCCACGTCGAGCGTGTCTGACATTTGCTCATCCCATCTGTTGCCCTCTTTTTCTTTTCTTTCCTCTTTGGATTTTATTATCTCTTTTTCTCCTTTTTTTTCCCCTAAATTTCCTTTTCTTTTCCTTTTCTTTTTTTTTTTTTTTTAATTATTTCCCTTATCCATTTTGGCCTTTTTCCCTTTTTTCTTTTTCTCTTTTTTACCTTTTCGCTCACCTCTTTTCCTTACCCAAAATTAACTGCCCTTTTGGATTTCCCTCTTCCCAATTTCCACCCTAACCCCAGTAATTTCCATCGACCGACTTCCTTGGTCCGGATTACTATTTTTTCCTGGTCCCCACCGGTCTCCCTTGGCCTCTCCTCCGTTGCTGTACCATCCCTTCCGTTTGACGCCTTCTTATACATACACCTCCGCCTCTGCTTCCCTCCACCATTCCCCCCTCCATCAATCACGACCTCGTCTCTTGTCTTGCTTTTTCCCTGTTTCCCCCCTCTACGTGGCTATGTGGACGAACTGAACGACTTTCTTACGCCTGCTACTTCCCCATTACTCTTTTCTTTTTCTATTTTCATGACTCATTATTTTGCCCGTTACTGTTTCTCTGTCTCTTGCCAATTTGCTCGCATGAGGTTATTGACCCGTTCGTAGAACTGTCAGTGCCTGTATCGCCTCCCGCTCCTCGACGACCTGCTACGACCTGTTACGACGCCTTAACGAGCCTGTTCTCTGAACTCGTCGCAGAATCATCGCCATTCGCCCGCTTGACGCGTCTCATCTGTGCTACCGCTTTTGGTTGCAAGTCACCCAAACTGTATTGACGTTTGATGCTGGACTGTCACGTCGCCTTCTCCCGCTCTGTTCTTACGACTTGAAACGAGACCCATGATTCTGTGCTTCTAAATTGGCTGAGCGATTTCTGTTAACCATCCGCAAGCGCTTGTTGTCCTGCTTTCATGGTTTCGCCTGTGACGACTCAAGATTCTTGAAAGTATCTGGATTTAGATTTCTGTCAGTACCCTCACTGCATAGCGATTTCCTCGTCCAGTTGCGCCGGCCATATCTTCAAGCGTGTTACGGTTACGACTTCCCACGAGCTTGCCACGATTGCACACCCTTGCATGTTCTGCATTGCCTGTTAGAAGCTTCTCTTTTGTTCGGCTCACCTGCCAACTTGACCCTCTTGTGTCTGACCCATTCTATTGGTCGCGATACATTTACGACAAGTCAAATCTCATCCCGGGAAGAAAAGAAAGCACCCACGAAGAGACCAAAAAAAAAGTTCGCTTTGTTATTTGCCTGCTATAGTCAGATCGTGCCTTTGCGAACTGACAATTATTTGTTGACAAAAGACCTGAAAACAAGAACCGACAACTTTCACCTGCTCACGGCACGCCGGACACATCGTTGAGTCCGACGTCCGATCGCTCCCGTTCGCCTCACTTTTCAAGACCGTTACCCCCGTCAACCGAAAAGCTGGAGCTGCCGTCGATTTCGCAGGTCCACACCAGAGGTCCTGTTGATATTCCTTGGTATAACCACCACGCCGCGGAGCGACCCCTTTTGTCTGGCGACAAACTCCCAGCTCTCAGTCTACCAACGGCCACGCAGGCCATCTCGGGCCAGTCCTACCGGGCTAGCTACGAAGACGCGTCGGCCCTTGGTTCCAACAACACGAGCACTCGAACAAGTTTATCGGGAGCTGCGCCTGTAGTTAGTGAAGCTAGAAGCCCACCGCCTACGTCTGCAGACCTCGCGACAGGTGGTCAGGGCCGGCTCTCATTGGATTCCTCCACCCAAGAGTACTCGCTCCAACAAAACCCCGTTAGTGACGGATTCTATCAAAACCAGACTTCACTTGGCAGCATGAACCAAACACAATCCTACATCGATGTCCACTCATCGCACCTGTCATCCGCTCAGCCGTACGCGCCTCATGCCGCCACTGCGGGAGGGTTAGCTCATTACCAGTACCAGCAGCCACCTGTTCTGCAGCCAGCATCGACGACCTATGGCCCGGCAAGCTCGTATTCCCAGTATGCTTACCCTGGTGGAGTGACCTCCTCTCAGGGAGGTCCGCAACCCCCGACCACCTCCATGAGCAGTGGTGTCCCAACCCAGTTGTTGCCTTTACCAGGTACGTCCTACTCCATTTGTCACGAACAGCTGCACCCCGAATCTGACTGCATATCCATAGCTGTGGCAACGCATGGTGCTGTCCCGACAGCGGGTTATGGGAACACGACCGGGACCCCCTTACAAGGCTATGTGTATGATCCCACTGGCCAGGTCGCCCCGCCCGGAGCGAAACCGCGCGTTACTGCCACCTTGTGGGAAGATGAAGGCAGCCTCTGCTACCAAGTGGAAGCCAAGGGTGTCTGCGTGGCAAGAAGAGAAGGTAAGCATGCCTTCAGCTGCTACTTTCTGACTTCGTGCTAATGTGTATCTGCAGACAATCATATGATCAACGGCACGAAGCTACTAAACGTCGCAGGAATGACCCGAGGTCGCCGCGATGGTATTCTGAAAAGCGAGAAGGTCCGACACGTTGTCAAGATTGGACCAATGCATCTGAAGGGCGTCTGGTACGATTTTCTGAATGCTCGATTTCCACCAATCAGGACTGACTGAATTTTGCTCTAGGATCCCCTTCGAGCGTGCCCTCGAATTTGCCAACAAGGAGAAGATCACAGATCTCCTGTATCCCCTATTCGTTCACAATATTGGTGGTCTTTTGTACCACCCCACAAACCAGAGTCGGACGAACATGGTGGTGCAGGAATCGCAACAGCGGCGATTGGAAGGCCCTCAGGCTGCGCGAGCATCCCAGGGGCCTCAGCCGCCAGCTTTGCACCACCATCACTCTCTACAGGGCACAGTTCCTTCGCACATGCCGCAACCCCACACCATGGCTTCTCAGGCCGGTGCTCGGCCGGCGCTTGATCGAGCACACACATTTCCCACCCCCCCTGCCAGTGCCTCGAGCCTCATGCCCATTACCAACCCCAGTAACTCCTATGACTGGAACAACCAAGGGATGAACTCTGGGGTACCGAACTCCCAGCCGCTCTCCATTGACACGGCCCTGAGCAATGCCCGCTCAATGCCGACGACGCCTGCCACCACACCCCCCGGCAGCAACATGCAGGGAATGCAGTCGTTCCAAGGCCAGTCCGGGTATGATTCGAAGCCATATTACTCCGCTGCCCCGCCTTCTCACCCCCATTATGCTTCCCAGCAACCTTTGACTCAGACTGGTATGGCTTCCTATGGCCAAACGATCCCGTCTCATCCTTACATCAAGAGCGAGATGGGGCCCCCGTCAAGCCGGACGCCTGGCGGCCAGCCGGAGACGGACGCACCTGAGGTGAAGCAGGAACGCTATGCCCACAGTAATGGGCACGTTGGAAGCAATGGAGCTGAGCAAGTGCCAGAGCATGAGACCGAGTATGTGCAGCATGACAATTCTGGATATAACACCAACCGGGGCTCCTACACATACACCACCAACACTTCGGTGGGCAGCCTGGCGGGGGACCACTCCCAACTTACGCCAGAGATCACGGGCTCGCCCACGCAACAGAATGGGTCTGAACGTATGACACCCCGTACGAGCGGTGGGCCTCCGCCCCCTTGGGGCTCGGGATACAACACTCCTCCGCGCCCCGCCGCCGCGAGCAGTCTATACAACATCGTTAGCGACACCAGAGGAACATCGGGCAATGGTGCGACCTCTGACAATTACTCCGTTGCTTCGAACTCTGCTCCTGGGTATTCGACAAGCATGAACGGTTCCCTAGGCTCCACTAAGCGGATGCGGGAAGACGACGACGTGGATCGTATTCCTCGACCAGACAGCCGAGGAACGGAGTATGATAGCAAGCGCCGTAAGACGCTGAGCGAAGTCGGCGGTCCCGTTGGAGGTGTGCCCCTTGGGCTCCAGCCCATGAAGGCTGGCGGTGTCATGGGTCGTCGTCGGTAACTGTTCATTCCCGGAGTCGTCTTTCCTGACCAGATGAAGATCTGGAGTGGCAAAAAGAAATAAAAGCAGAAAAAAAAAAGAAGAAATTTCCAAGGAAAGACAAAATCTAGTTCTGTTATGGGTTACTGGTTTCCCTTTCTTGGAGTGAATTGAGGGGATTTTCACGTTCCTGGTTGTTGTTTTTAACTCTTATAATAGACTACACATTCAGCACGGCAGGGTATGGGATATGAAGCGACCGGGTGGAAGGCTATTCGTCACCACTCGAGCGTTTCAACAATTGCATTTGACAGACAGCGCCCTATTGTGTCTTTGCCTTTTGCGTTGGTTGCATGGTTTCTCGGATTGGTTTGAACAGTGTCTGGACACCGGCACTGGTAGGGATGGCTGCATTGCTTGGTCCCTCCACAAACCTGGTTTTCGATCGTTTGTATGTCTTCTGTTGCTTCCCCATGGAGGGTTCCCCAATCGATGGGAAGGCCTACTCGCAAGGGGTGTGTTATCTGGGTTGTTCATGGAGCAGCGTTGGGACTGCGCGCTTCGCTTTTCTCACTTTCTCTACGGATCAAGCGAGGGATGGTCAGCGTTACGGTGCTTTTTGGTCATCTTGTGGTATGGTATGTGTGTGTGTGTGCGTGTGCGATTGTTTCCGACCGGTTATATTTAACGACCATGAAGTCACGAATTTCCTTGATGAGAACATTTTTCCTTTTATACTGTTGTGGCTTTTCTCCATTCCTGCATCTTGGGACCGTTGGTCCTAGGTTTTTGTGTTTCCTGTTCTGACTGTATGGGCATTTAAAAATTCCACGGGCTATTCAAGAACGATTGAGAAACGTAAGATTGTAGAAGATTCTATTGACTCTATACATTTACGTAGACGATTTGATGTTCGAATCGGCTCAAGGCATATAATTGAAATCAATGTTTGGGGCAGTGAGAGATGAGGGGAAAAGGGAGGCGAAGGGGAGCAGCTTATGGCCTGATGAGGCTCGGCGGCTCAAATCCACGCCTCCTCTCTTCTCTCTTCTCTATTTCCGTTGTGTTCTTTCTCCCTTTCGTCTTCTCTCTCGTCATTGCGTGTTGTCTTTCATTCCGCCCTCTACCTTTCTTCCTCTGATCTCCCGTGCAAGTCCCAGCACCGTCGAGTGAATCTCTGGGAATGTGGCAACCAGACCCAAGTTATCTGCCAGCGTCCGGCCTCGCCCATAGTTGAAAGGCTGACCGTCCAGATCGGTGATCATGCCGCCGGATTCCTCATACACCAGCATGCCGCCGGCATGGTCCCACGCATAGGCACGATACTCGGGGCTTCGGGGGATACGGACCATCACGTTGCACCCGCCCACCACCAGGGCTGCATACTTGGCTTGCATGGACCATAGGTCAGTAACGGGCCTGGTGACACCCAGTCTCTCGCGAACAACCTGGTGTAGCCGCTGATCGATGTAGGGGCTCTCCATGCTCTCTGCAAATGCCAGATCGGGCTGGCCGGTATCGGTCCGTGCCAGGACGTTGTACACCTTCACGGCGGGCTGCAGGCGCTCCTTGCTCATCGGACGCTTGTATGTACCCTGGCCCCGGATTGCCGACAGCATGATCCCGTATCCATCCCGATCGACTGTGTCTTCGTGGACCACGGTGCTGTGGAAGTGCAGATTGGGATATCCGACCACACCGACCTTCTGCTCGCCCTTGTCGACAAGCGCCACGGAAACAGCATACTGCCGGCCCTGAATAAACGACGCTGTCCCGTCAATAGGATCCAAGATCCAGGTGCGCGTATGGCCGGCTCCTTCCCCATTGCCGCCCAAATCGATGATGCTTAGCATCTCTTCTAGCGACGAGGGGGCTGCGACGATCTCTTCGCTCTCGGTATCATGCAATTGGGTTGTGGATACCAGCTGCCACACTCGGTCGGCTAGTGCGGGATCATTCCGCAGGGCTGATGCTGATTCCTCCCCGACAAATTTGTCGCTGGGGAAGTTATGGCGGATCGCACTAATCAAAATGGCCTGTGACGCAAAGTCGGCTATGGTCACTGGGGACGCGTCTGCCTTGTCCGTAGATCCCTTATCGGCCTCCGCCAGCATGGTCTTGGTGACTATGCTGGCTCGCTGGACGGCGAGACAGGCCACTTGAAGCTCTCTAGCGAATGGTGAATGGGCCATTGTTGTTGAGGTATGTTGGCCTGGACTAACATGCATTGACTTGCTGGTTAGAGACTGGCTAGCGGCGCGCGTGAATGCGCAAGTCTGCCGTACGTACCTTTCTGGTCTTCGGTTGCCACGGCGCTAGGACCACTGCCTGTTTGCACATCCGATTCGGCCTCTGAGAGGATGGCTGAGGAAATTCTACAGTATTCCTGGGGATCTAAAAAGTGAAGAAACTGGATAGTGGGAGCAGGAGACAAGCGAAAACAAGAGAATGCAACAGTGGGTATTGATGGCTGTTGATAGTAGCTCCAAGCCATTGACTGGGGCAGGAAATCTCCCAATGAGGAAAAGCGTTTCAAGCTGCATCAATTCACTACGGACTATCCATTCACCGGCCCGTGGGCGTGTGGACAGACATGACCGAACGCACTTTTTCTACTCTATAACTAAAGGGTAAAGGAACATGCATCGTACATACAAGTGCTGAGCCGCCAGGACTACTTCCTACCGCCGAAGCTTGAAGCCGGGGTGGATCCAGCGTCTCTGCGCCAGGATGGCTTTCTTGCGCACAGATCAAACGCTACACAGAGCAACTGCGGGAGGCTTCGGGAATCGATCTATGGGGCACTTTGCTCGTTCGCTCTCGCCTCTCGGAGCTCCCTCTGCAATCGCTTGGCGTGTCTAACCCCGAAGCCGTGGGTGTAGATTTCCCGCACCGACTCCAGAGGCATATTGTGCACCTCCGCATAGCAGAAGATAACGAAGACCCATCCGAGAAAGCAGATACCCGCATAGAATGCAAAAACTCCGCTGGGGGTCATAGCCTTCATCATGGACAGAAACGTCGACGAGATGATGATATTACAACCCCAACAGGTCACGGTATTCAGCATTGTGCCAAGTGCACGCACTTCTAAGGGGAGAAATTCAGTGCCCACCCAGGAAATAGGTGCGACACCAGCCGAATAGAAAGCAATGTACACGATCAGCGCGACAAGGAGAAGAATACTCGCCCAGGTCATCTCGTGCGGTCCGGTGACGCTCAGATCCGAATTCACAGGGATCCAATGGAATGCGATGGCAACGACCACCAGGGAGAGGGACTATGTCAATGTTAGTCAAAGCGACGATGCAAGCGAGCTCCATGAAGATGCAGCACTTACCATTCCCAACACGGTGACGAGAAGCATTGATCTTCTTCCAAAGCGGTCAATGAAGGCGAAGTTGGGGAATCCAAACACAAAATTCGTCGCTCCAACGACGATGGAGACGGCTGTGGCCTGATTAAAGCCGACTAGCGAGAACAATGTGGCGGAATAGTACATCAGCGTGTTAAATCCTCCTAATTGTGATACTGGATAATGTCAGCATCCATGATCGGAAACATGAGAAGGGCTCGGGTTTCTACCAGCCATGATAGAGCAGGCCGTGGCCAGGGCGCGCAAATTAGCGCCTACAGTGAAAAGTTGTTTCATCTGCCACCATAGGCTCTTGTCTGATACGGAGGCGGCAACCTCTTCAATAGAATGCCGAACCACCTTGATTTTGTTAACCACTTGTTGTTCCGTGGCATGAGGAAATATCTTTCGGATTACTCTCTTGGCTTCATCGTCGCGACCATGAGAAATCAGCTGGCGAGGCGTTTCCGGGCACAAGGGCATTGTAGCCGCCAGAGCAATGGCAGGAACAGCACCAATGGCAATTGTGTACCGCCAGCCCTGATGTACGTTAGTGAATGCGGCCCCGAGGGCATAGGCAATAAGCTGGCCAAAGGTCACACAAATGTTATCGAACACAATCAGTCGACCACGGAATCTGGCAGGTGCCATCTCTCCGATATACAGAGGAACGATCATTGCCGCTTCACCAACTCCAAAACCAACCACCAGGCGACCAACCACCATCTGGGCCAGCGAGAACGCCGTGGCTTGCAAGGCTGTTCCCACGAAGAATACCGCACAACCAATATAAATAGCCAGTTTCCGTCCATACTTGTCTGAAGTCATACCAGCCAGAACGGCGCCGATCAATGCACCCCCTGAAGTTATGGAGGTGACAAGTTCCTGGTCGTTAGAGGACAGAGCCTGGCCGAGGTCGGTCCCAAGGCTGACGAGGACGGCGGATATTACACCCGTGTCGTACCCTGGACGAGTGAGGGGAAAGAACCATGTTAGCTGGTACTGGCTATGATGGGCCACGAAACGCTAACGGTCTGGGGCATGCCTACCAAAGAGAAACCCGCCCATGGACACCGTGCACGCAATCAGCCATACTGCCTTGCCAGGATTTGTCGTCTCGATTGAATCGTCCAAGCCCTCCGCGGCACCAAGGTTGTCAACGTGGAAAGTCTCTGGTTTCAGATCGTCGATGGCCGGCACATAGTCGTCTGCAGGATCCATGATGGTCTGGATTAGGGCTATGGGAAACAACCAAAGTCTAAACAATGAATCGGTATGCTAAGGAGATACAGCTTATGGATGAAGTGTTAATTAGATTACACCCGTGCAATGACCACAGAAGCCCGGCCGACGTGGCTAAAGACTGAGTAGGAGGATTATCTACGATGACAGCGGGCATATATGCAATAAGAAAGACTATTGCCGAGAATTGACCCCATGGCCATCACCCACATTCGAAGAGGGGGGTACATGCCTGCCCCCTCATTCTCATGGCCAACTACAGGACTCGAAGAGGGGGGTATGGAATGCCCGGGTATTGCCTCAAGGTTCGGCACGGTTCCATGGGTCTGTTTATGATGACAGCCATATCCCCCAGGTTACCCCAGACTTGCTTGGACCCGGATATCTGCGTGTCTCCATTGGCTGATCTGCACATCTCGGGGATGTCCTCAAACACCGTCAACCCCGCTAATATGACGATAAGTACCGGGGAATCACTTGCACAATAGCCGGGATATGGGGCTCCTGTCAGAATCTGGTGGGTCTAGCTGATCTCTCGCGAATTGTTTCCATCGCAATTCGACCGGCAAACGCGCGAGGGTTTTTACTCTGTCGGTGGTGGCGGGTCACAAACAGGAAATTCTCTCCGCCCTGGCTGGATGGCCCTGAATGGCAGTTTTGCCCGGCATCATGCTAGAATGACATGGCAGTAGTTACACACAGCCAGGGACTTACGATGTTGTGAACATGATGGGATGCTTGGAAGGTCGGTATCTGCGGTTCACGAGGATGGGTTAGTTTAACCATTTATTCCCTTCTCCTCCTGGTTTACCTGAGGCTATAAGTAGCTGCTCTCCGGACTAGAGAGCTTGCTGGTAGGGGCAAGGAACCTTTGATATCTGAACCTCGTTCGTCATTTTGACCTTTAATTTATTGATCTACTGTGTTTCTCTTGCACGGTTTTATCGTGACGTCCTTAAGGAGCAACCATGTGGTCACTTTTCACAATCGCCCCTTACGCGTTCTTTATCGGGATCGTGGGCATCTCCTACTTCCTGGTATGGCCATTTGTGCAGTATATCAGAGACCCCAAAGGTATGTTCATACTCGTATATATGGCAGGTTATCTATGGAGCCCATATGTTAACTAACGAGTGTCTCAGGTCTCCGAAAATACCCCAACCTTACACCAATCTCCGGGATGTCTGCTATACCGTTCATGCTCATGGCTTCCCGCGGGTTCCGGTCGCGAGAACTGCAGGAGCTGCACCAGGAGAAGCCGGTGATTCGTACCGGACCCAATACGCTGTCCTATGGCGATGTGCGCGCGATTAAGGACATCTACGGCCATAACACCAAGTGCATCAAGGACCCATCCTACGTGGTCACGGCAGGCACGCATTATCACTTAGCTGATGTGGTGGATAAGGGGGACCATGCGCGGAAGCGTAAGGTCCTGTCATCCGCCTACGCTCTCAAGAACCTTGAGACGTGGGAGCACAAGGTCAGCGACAAGGTCGAGAAGGTAGTGGCCCACTTTGACAAGGTGTGCACGGCCGCTCCGTCTGCGGCTGTGGCGTCCGGCAAGGTTGCGCCGGACCCCAAGGATCTGACGGTGGATTTTCGCGCCTGGACCAACTACTTCACGCTGGATGCAATCGCAGATATCGGCCTGTCGGAGAAGCTGGGCTTCTTGGACCAGGGCAGCGATGTCTGTATAGCCGAGCGGAAGGATGGGTCGACGTACACGGTGCACCTCCGAGAGGCGCTGTACCCTACGGCCCGGAAGCAGTCGCTTATTCTCTGGAACTACGAATGGTATCCGGTGCTGAACAAGCTGGTTAACGTGATCCCGTTCTTCGGACGGATGCAAAAGTCCTCAGACAACTGGGACAATATTGTGTGGCGGCGCAGCATCGAGCGCCTGCGACGGTACGAGGCTGGAGAGAAGCTCGATGACTTCTTCCAGGCATTGATGGAGGATAAGAACGGACGGGCCAACAACCTGGAATGGGGCGACGTGGTGTCGGAAGTGAACATCATGATGAACGCAGGCAGCGTGACAACGGCGATCGCGATCGCCAACGTGATGTACCAGCTGCTGCGGAATCCGGAGTGCCTGGCTAAGCTCCGGGAAGAGATCGACGCAGTTCTGGACGCGGACGAGGTCGTTGCGCCATACGACAAGGTGAAGCACTTGCCGTATCTCCGGGCGTGTCTGGACGAATCGCTCCGGATCTTTCCGCCAACGTCGCACGGGCTCCCGCGCGAGACGCCGGAAGAGGGAATGGAGATCCTGGGCCAGTGGGTGCCGGGAAAGACAACGGTCAGCATGTCGGCGTATGTTGCGCACCGCGACGAGCGGGCCTTCCCCAAGGCGGACCAGTACATCCCGGAGCGGTGGTTGGGAGAAGAAGGGAAAGCGCTGCAGCCGTACTTTGTGGCGTTCTCGGCGGGGGCACGGTCTTGTATCGGGCGGAACATCTCGTACTTGGAGCAGACGAAGATCCTGGCGACGTTGGTGCATCGGTATGAGTTTGCGCTGCCGTACCCCGGGTGGGAGCTGAAGCGACTGGAGACGATGAACTTGATTCTGGGAGATATGCCGGTGAAGGTGTGGCGACGGCAGGTGCCGGCCACCGATTAGGGGGTTATTTTGTTCATATTCTCGTTCCTAGACTGGCTAGACTTTTTCTTCTTCTTCTTCTTCTTCTCTTCTTCGTGATGAATGATGAAAACATTGGTAGCGACATTGCACTAATTCCTTGGTGTTGGATGGAATAGTCCGTAGCTCCCAGTAGCTTCAGTAGTTTCAGTGGTTTCCTTGGTAGACACACAATGAGCTAGCCATACATCTCAACTGTCTAGCTACGTAGAAATAGTCTCACGAGGGATCGTCATGGGACCCCAACGTGTTCGGCCAGACTGGTCCGGGATCATCGGAGCGAGGCTGATGCGTCCGTTCTGTGGGGAGGCTATGCAGTATACTAGCTATCCCTTTCAGCTCAGTATAGTCAGTCGAAAAGGGGAAAGGGATATAACGCCCCGAATGCCGAGCTGGGGTAGGAAGTGGAAGCAAAGTGCGGGGGAAAGAAAAGTACAGGGACGCGGGGAAAAGAAGCTAGATCGGGTATGTCGGGGCCGAGATGGAGGTCAAAGTGGGTTAAAGCGGAGGGAGTAGAGATAAACTGGAGCTGGAGGGATTGGACAATGGATGAGGCGAAAGAATGCACAACCAGATTCCAAGACATGCAGAGACTACAAGAATCTTGGTGTGGATTTGACGACGAAATGGAAAAAGATGCCGCCTGTCCCAAATGGGGTAATTTTCCCCTCGGGGAACATTGCCGCTTCTTTCTCCCTGTTCTCTTCTTTGGCATCCCCGAATTCTGCACCGGTGATTTCTCTTTCTACTTCTGTTTCTGCATCTGCGTCTGGGTCTGCTTTCTTGCTCGGGTTGCTGCTTCTCTCGTGCCTCGTGTCCTTGCGCCGCCCCTGCTACCTCCACTGTGTCGGTCATTGGCGCCAATTCACTCACTCATCGGAAATCATGGTGTCATGGCCTCTCATGGATCGATTTATAGATCCAGCAGCTGCTCTTTCTTCTTCTTCTACTGATCTCCAGACTACAGAGTGACTGATTGACTGACGGACTGACTGGTTCTGCTCAGTGCACCTCATCCTAATCCTCATCATTATGACCTCCCCTCTGCCTCCATGGCAGCTATCGCCAGCCCTCTGGCAGGAGCTGACCAAAGCCCTCACTCCCACTGGAGTTGCCGACTATGCCGCCCTGACTCTCCTCGCCATGGCGGGCACAACCTACCTGTCACGCGGCATCCTTTGGGACCAACCAGATCCCTATAACTATCTCTGGTATGAGCGTCCCCAGCTGAAGATGGCCGGTTCCGCCGGTCCCAATGCCCACCAAGAGACCCGCAACATTGCCCAGAAGCTCGAAGAGGCGGACAAGAATATCGTCGTCTTCTGGGGATCACAGTCCGGTACATCCGAGGGCTTTGCCCATCGATTGGCGCGCGAGATCGCCCTCCGCTTCCGCCAGGGTACTCTGACTGCTGATCTATCAGATTATGATCCGGAGAGTATCGCCCAGATTCCTCAGTCCAAGCTGGCGATTTTTATCCTGTCTACGTATGGCGAGGGAGACCCCAGTGATAACACGGCTGAGTTCTGGGACTGGATTCACAAGGCCGAGAATGTCTCCCTGGCCAATGTGAGGTATTGTGCGTTTGGTCTGGGGAATAGCAATTACAAGTTCTACAACCGCGTCGTGGATGTGGTCGTTCAGGCGCTGGATGGTCGAGGCGCAAAGGCTCTCATGCCCGTTGGTAGGGCTAATGACGCCGAGGGCGCCACGCAGGAGGACTTTATTAGCTGGAAAGACGAGCTGTTTGCCATGTTCAAGTCCCAGCTCGGCTTCGAGGAGGGTGAGATGCAGTACCTGCCCACCCTATCCGTCGAGGAAGATGAGTCCCTGGAGCCTATTGATCTGAACCACGGCGAGCCAGATGCCCGTGATGCTAGTAGGGCATCTGCACAATGCTCCCCTGTGCGGCCAGTGACTATCTCCAGTACCCGTGAGCTCTTCCAGGTCTCAGACCGCCACTGCTTGCACATGGAGATGGACCTGTCCAGCGTCCCCGAGTTCACCTACAAGACGGGTGATCACCTCGCCATCTGGCCCAGCAACCCCGACGCAGAGGTCGAGCGTCTCCTCCAGGTGTTGGGCCTTACTGCACGCCGCGAGGTGCCCATCTCCATCAAATCTCTGGACCCGGCCACGAAAGTGCGCATCCCAACGCCCACGACCGCGGCAGCCCTCTTCCGCTACTACCTGGAGATCTGTGCTCCCGTGAACCGCGACACGGTACTAGGTCTAGCACAATTCGCACCCACCCCGGAAGCAAAGACATACCTCCTTCAACTAGGCCAGGACAAGACCAGCTACGCCAACTTCCTCAACTGCACCCATGTCACCCTCAGTCGTCTCCTCCAACTCGCCTCCCCAGACAATGCCTGGTCCGCCCTACCCCTATCCTACCTGGTCGAAACCCTCGCCCCCATCCAACCTCGATACTACTCCATCTCCTCCAGCAGCGTGCTCTCGCCCCGCAAACCTTCCATCACCGCCATCGTCTCCACCACGCCAGTCCCCGAGAACCCGGACGAACTCATCCACGGCATCACCTCCAACTACCTCCTCGCATTATCCCAGCACCGCTCATCCCCATCAACCCCCCACCCTTACGGCCTAACCTACCACCTCAACGGGCCCAGTAACGCCCTCAACAGCGAGAAGGTCTTCACCCACCTCCGCAAAAGTAAATTCAAACTGCCCCGCACCGGAAACATACCCCTCATCATGATCGCCGCGGGCACGGGCCTGGCCCCGTTCCGAGCATTCATCTCCGAGCGCCGCCAGTTGCAGCAGATCGGCCGCGAAGTGGGACAGATGATCCTCTTCTTCGGGTGTCGGCGCCCGGACGAGGATTATATCTATAAGGAGGAACTGGATGCGTTGCAGGAGGGGCTGGGAGGGAAGTTGCGCATTGAGACGGCGTTTTCGAGGTATGAGAACGAGGGAATGAAGAGGCAGTATGTACAGGATAAGATTGTCGAGTGTGGGGATGAGGTGGTTAGATTGTTGGTGGAGGAAAGGGCGAACTTGTATATTTGTGGAAGGGCGGGGATGGCTAGAGAGGTTGAGAAGAGGGTTGGGGGGGAGATGTGTAGGGTGAAGGGGTGGGATGAAGGTGATGGACAGTGGAACGAGTGGTGTAAGGGGTTGAAGAAGAGGGGGAAGTGGCAGGAGGATGTCTGGGGTTAGAATCTTCTTCTTGTTCTTTTATTGATGATCATTTCCATGAACAAGTTCTGTTAATTTATGTGTCGGAGTTTCATGAGATATATCCATCTATCGAGTTCATATCATATACATTCAGCTTCATCCGCCTTTTTCTTCTTTCATCACCCAGTCCTTTATACATACATACACGCATTTCAGTCATCCATACAGACCCGACCCAATTCAATTCAATCCAATCCAACCAGAAACCTAATTCAATCCCAATTGCCCAATCCTAGTCTAGTCCAGAGCAAGCAAAAAAGCATCTTCCAGAAGGCTAAACCCAATGCACACATCATACATACATACCAACCAAGCAATCCGAACCCAATCATAATAAACATAGACAAGTAACCAGGGACAGGCGAACTACTTCCTCGCCTGAGCGAAAATCACCTGCCACAGACCCAACCACTGCTGCTGTTTATACGACGGCACGCGATGCGGCTCACGGAACGTATTCTGTAGGATCTCGCGCAGTCTCGCGCTCAGCGTCTTCAGCGCGAGCATGGATTTCCAATCTCGCAGGGAGAATCGGATGCGGTTGGAGTCGATGGATATGACTCCGGAGTACATCTATAAATTCATATCATTAGCATTGATCATAGGTGGGTGGGTAGTGGTGTATGTGTAAGGGGGAAAGGAGGCAGCGTACTTTAAACTCAGCCTCTCCGCACAACAACGCAATAGCAAAGTCATCCACAGCAGTTGTTTCAAACGCATTATAGTTCTTATTCCGTCCTTGCATGATATGGTAATAGGACACCCATTTTATGGCCGATGCGTCGGCTTGCTTGTTCACGGAGGTCGGATGCAGCGTGACGGATTGGTTGTTGGCGACGTTGCGCCAGCCTTTCCCGTCGCGGGTGAGCAGTTTCGGGTAGAAACTCCAGGCGATGACGGAGTTGACGACTGTGTCGTTGGCGCTGTTGAAGTCGTATTCTTCGGGGATGGTGAAGAAGTTGCGCCGGTTGTTGGATCGGGAGCTTTATTTTTGAGACTTGTTAGTAGTAGTTTTGGTAGGGAGGAGGGGAGGAGGGTGTACCGGTTGAGCAGCGCTTTCTGGGATGGGTCCAAGGTTAATAGACCTGTGTCAGCGATCGATACGATCAGCTGCATTTTAATGTCCTCGATATTGAGCAGTGTTTGCGAGCTGAGGAAGTTCTTGCGGCAAAAGGCGTATTCGCTCACGCCTGGAGTGTTGCGGGCACGCTTCCACGCGCAATAGGCGTTGTATACCGTTAGCAGATCCGAATCACCTATATATTGTTAGTGGCAAGTAATCGCTGTGATGGAAAGTACCCACCCTTGCGGAAAGATAGTCGAGCCAGGTCCTTCTGTGTGTTGGAGCCCATCGTGTTCACGAATGGCGACTTGGAGGACAGGATGGCGGCGATGCTGACGGCCGCATCCAAACAGCGGAAGAAGGCGCCGTGGATAATTAACTTGCCAAGGAAAACGTCCAGCGGCAACTTGGCCAGCTGCAGACCCAGAGGCGTTAAATTCTCTGCGTTCGTCAGGGCTTTCACCTCCTTCAGCGAGTCGATCGCCCGGCGGATGTTCTTGGACGACGGCGGATCGAGCGCCTCCAGCAGCGTCGGTTCTACTTCACCCAGTTTGCAGATCTTGACACGCAGCACAAGATCTTGGAGAGACAACCGGAGCATCTCAGGCGTCTGCTGTTCTGCGAGCTACAACTGGTCAGTATTGAATGCTGCAGCCATGGTTGCTACACATACTAGCTTATCGTGGCGATGCTTCGTAAACAGGTGGAAGCAGATACCATTCTGCACACGTCCGGCTCGTCCACGTCGTTGCTTCGCATTGGCGCGCGAAATAAATGTCTCGACGAGCCTAGATAGCTGACGGCGTTCATCGAACCTGGGCAAAGTTAGCTACTTTATTACTCAGCCAGGTCCTCTCATTCTAACCTCATGCTCTTTTCTTTACCCGCATCAATCACCGCAGTGATATCCGGGATGGTGATACCTGTCTCTGCGATATTGGTGGCAATCACAATCTTTCTCATACCTTCAGGAGGAACCACGAAAGCTTTCTCCTGATCTTCGCTGGCGATAGATGAGTGCAGCGCATGCACAATCCATCCCTGCTGGAAAGTCGGATCCGACAGGATCTCATCGTTTAGTCGGCGAATCTCCGCCTACCGGGCATGAAGATAAGGATGGCTTTGCTGTAGTGTGTCATGTCAGGCGACGAGGCGATCTGCACAACCAGCCGCTTGATCAGCTGGTAATCCAGGCGATATTCGTCAAAGTTTGCCACGGTCTCTTTGGTTTGCTTAGAATATCCATCAAGCGAAGCCATCAGGCCGCCGGCAGTGTCACCCTGTGCCGTCTCCAGCGCCAATTCATCCGTCTCCTCTTCGACCGTATTGGATTCATTCTCCAGCAACCGGTAGTTGGTCATTTCGATCGCATCCTCTAGGAACTTCATCTCCACAGGGAAAGTCCGACCGGGGATGTTCAGTACAGGAACACCGCCAAGATAAGTGGAGAAGCGCTGGGCCTCGAGTGTGGCCGACATGAGGATTAGCTTCAGGTCGGGCCTCTTTTGCATCAACCGCCTAAGAACGATGAGGAGGAAGTCGCTATCAATCGAACGTTCGTGGACCTCATCGAGAACGACATGGGTGATATCGCGGAAATCTTCAGGGCGCTCAAGCATTCGCACCACCACTCCGGTAGTCCTGCCAGGGTCAGCTGGTTCTCAAATTCACAGAGGCAAGAACATACGCGAACACAAGTCTCGTAGCTTGGCTGACTTTGCTTTCCAGTCGGACAGCAAAGCCAATGAGCGAGCGCGCCGTTCCCACATCGTTCTTATTCTCGCCTAGTTCTTCGCTCACTCTTCGGGCAAGGGAGATAGCGGAGATCCTGCGAGGCTCGGTCACGTAGATCTTGCACGGTCGGCCTTGCTTCATTTCATGCTCCAAGATAAACGAAGGTATCTGCGTACTTTTACCGCTTCCTGTTTCACTGCAGATGATAAGTGCACGATGTGTGTCAAGAGTATTGAGAATCTCGTCGCGGAAATTCCAGATGGGCAGGTTCATCCTTCCCTGAGCCATGTATTGGAATGAGGCCGTAGACGACTTTTCTGTCCAGATCCGAGTCAACTCCTCGTCAGGCTCAGAGCTGTCCTTTACGCTGGCTCCCCGTACCGGAGATTCCGGCTTGCTAGAAGTTCCGTTTCGCTTCCGGAAATTATGTGACAAGACAACATCATCTTCAAACGCCCCATGGTTGTCCTGAATAAGTTTCTTCAGATCCTTGACGGTCTGCTTGTCAGCTTCGTCTTCCTGCAACTTCTTCGCATTCGCAAACTCTGTCCAAAGCTCTCGCCACACCGCTGGAAGGCGCAGGTATGCTTTGCCTTCTTTGGAGTTCTGTGAGAATAGGATGAAAAGAGCAAGAGTCGAAACGAAGGATTCCGCTTGCTGGGAGTTTGGAGTTGCCACCGAGTCCATCGAGACGAATGTCGCGTAAGCGTTCGAGTTATGCGTGGTAGTGTCCCAGGCAAAAGGGAAGGGAACCTCCTGAGGTTTGGACCATCTTACTTCAAGAGCTTGTCTATTCGAATGCGACGAAGCAGACATATCCTTGAACGTGATCTTGCAACCCGTATCCCTGCCCAGATGACTTAGTCGCCGTTCATCTCCAGCTCCTCTGCGAGACATACCTTGCTTTGCATGTTTCTTCTAGCACTCGTCGGGGGCTAAGTCCAGTCCATTTCCCGAAATCGCGCATCTTAACAGAAGCCTTTTGTAACTCTTCTGTTATCACACCGAGCTCCAGGACAGGCTCCTCATCTTGGAACATGTCCCCTAACAAATCCGTAGCCTCTTCATTGTCAAGCGGCTGTGCGCCGTTCTCCGGTGTCACTTTCGTTTCCTCCGATTGCTCTGCATCTTCAGCTTCTTCTGAAACAGGCTTCTCTTCGGGCTGTGAGCGCCGGACAAAAGCCGCCTCTTTGCGCAGATCGTCGAGTTTCTCTCTCCACTTGTATTCGGCCTCATGCTGGTCAAACAGCACATCATTTTCAATGCTGGTAATTTTGCGTTGCAACCTCGCAATCTGAGGGTCTTGCTCGGCTTCAGCAGGCTTACGGCCTCCCTTCTTGCCCTTCTTGGGTTGGTCGAACAGCTCCGGTCGCAGGCCATACAGACGAGTCTGCAAGTCCAGATACTTTGGGATGAGTGTGTCAGGGTCAAGGGAGCTGTCCGAGTCGTAGGGACTCGACTGAAGGGTAGGGCTCGGCTCCTTTACAGGGCTTTTGGGCTTTTTCACTTTGCTATTATCTGGGCCCAGATTCGGGGTGGAGGATTGTGATGGCTCACGATCTGATGTCAGTCAGGTTAGCCATCCAATCCTTACGGGATACCAGGCATCTAAGATTACCATTTATCCAAGAGATATGTCTATCCAACTCATTGCGCTGCTGCGCATTTGTCTGCATGTAAGAAGGCAACTCCTTGGGGGTGCAATGCAAGGCGAGCCAGTCTAGGGCCTCATCCAGGTTGCAAACCACCTCCCTATTGGATGTGGCAAAATTACCAGAAAAGTAGAGAAGCATATGCTTCAGAGCCTCGTTTACTTTCTCCTCCGGGAAGCCGAGTTTAAGCAGGGTTTCCTTCAATGTCCAGAGTCTCATATATAGTTCCTCCTCCGAGACAGTTTTCTTCTGGCCTCCCGAATCCCGTCCAGGTAGCGGGCTGAGCTCTCGCTCCTCCGTTTCGACCAGGTGCATGATATTCTGCAGAACCTCAGTGGGGAACCACTCCAGCAGGTTTATAGAGACAGCTTGTTGCCGGAATACTCTGCGTTCGGTCTCCAATTTGGTGACTTGCCGGGCGGCATCATTTCTGCACTTGGAAGCATATTTCTCAACCAAGAGCTGAAGTTCAGCTTCCTCCAAGTGTTTCTCGAGTTCCTCGGGAGTATAGTTCTGTAATGAGGGGGCTTCGTTTTTGGAGTCTACTGCAGGTTGCTTTCCCTCGACGGGCGTTGGACGATCGCTTTCGGATACGGACACGGACTTTGAGTCTGCTGTGGAGACTGGGGTTGAGGATTCAGTAGGCTTGGGTTTAGATGGCACGGAAACCGTGGCAAATCCTCGAGCGGGATTGGAGGCGGGCTTCTTCTTTTTCCTGTTGTTAGGTGGCATGGTGGTGAGATCGAAGGAGGGGAAGGCGGGCTGCAAGGTTTCCCGCCGGGGCGGACAAGGAGAAGTCTCTAACGATGGAAAGTGAGAAAGACGATGTCTATGATCATTAGTGAAATCTTCAGGGAAAGAGTGAGCAAAACGGCAAGAGTTGAGTTAAGTTGATGATGGAAGAAATTGGCGAGATACTTCGTCATGGAGGAGAGACTGGCGGGTCCTCCAAAGACAAGACTCCCAGCAAGAAGGCAAGGCGGCGGAGCTTCCCCCACAACGCCGCAAAACTTTTATGACAACATCCGCGGCCCCATTCGTGCCCATTGCTCCTCACGCCGGGCATGCTTCAGGCCACCTAGACTATCATGGACGATTTTCCATGGGATCAGGTGGAATCAGGGGACCTGGGGAGTCTGCAGGTCGTTCTCTTCTCCAGTTCGACTGCTCGCAGAACTCGCGCTCTCCAGGACCTCCGTGACAGAATCGGTGCGTGAAGAATCTCTGCCTGTCCAAAGCCCCTCTCTCTCTGTGCTGCCTCTCACTTTCCAATGTGATACTCTCGTGCTCTTGTGCTCACCATCTATCCACCAAACAGGATCTAGCTTACAACCTCAAACCTACCAGCCTATAATTGGCCTTCTCTTTAAGACTTACCCTCGCTACGTCGATCGTCCCTCGCGGCAGGCCGTTCAGCAATGTCTCCGCTCGCTTCTCAAGGCACCCGTCCCGACCGACGACCTGAAATACCTCACCCAGAAATTGCAGGTTGAGGCTGCTAAACCTGGCCTGGCGCCTGGTCCAGCCCTTGTATTGTTGGAATGGTGCTCGGTGGTGCTTCAGATCCTGGGAGGAGACTCCGAGACCCCTCTTTCTGCCGTTCTGGATACCATTGCGGTCGATGCAAAGGCCCTGGAAATCTGTCTGGCCTCCAACCCGAGACCAGCAGTGAAGGCTTCTGCCCTCCGGGTTACGAGACGTGCTCTACGCGCTGCATTTTCCTCCACTGCTTGGGGTGAGGATGCTGTTCGTGAATCCGTCCGCCGGTTGACCAGCGACTCGGCTACTGGCCAGAAGAACGCACCTTTCCTGGGCGTCATCTCCGGCGTCTGCGCGCGTCTTCCCGCCAAAAAGCCAATCTTGGAAGGGGAGAAGAAGGCAATCCTTTCATTCTACGTCAAGGAATTGGCTGGCGCGAGATCCGCGCCTCCGGCTCACATCGCCGATGCATTGGGCGACTTTTTCGTCTCTTTCCTTAGTTACGATGACCTCACTACCGAGTTGATCCGACCCTTCGAAAAGGCCATGTTGCGCTCTCCCGAGGTCGTGTTCAATGGTTTGTTGCCTTCGCTGTGCGCTTCTTTGCCGGAGGAGATCGATATGTCCGAGCTTTTGCATTCGCGGCTGTTGAAGCACCTGTTGTCAAGCATGAAGTCGAACAATCCAGCCATTAGACAGGGTGCCGTTCGCTCATTCGAGTCCCTGCTCGCAAAATCCAAGGATCAGGCCTTGCTCACGAAGATCACGAGCGAAGTCGTCGGTCCTCTGAAGACCCAGAAGATCACCAATCCGGAACAGCGTGCTGTGTACGCTCAAGCCGTCGCTGCGATATTGCCTTCGGCCGATCTTTCGAAGGACGTGGTACAAGGCTTTGTTCCTGTTTTCTCCAGGGAATCCAACGAGGCCGCTCTGGAACAGGAAATCAAATCATTCTGCAAGCACCTGGCTTTCCTTGTCCAGACTCAGGTGAAGGTCAGCGACGACGTCATCAACGCCATTGTGAAAGGATCTTCCGATAAGCGTGTTCCGTTCAAAAAGCTCTGGCAGCTCAATGTCGGAGAGATCATGTGGCAAGCCGAACCTGCGACGCTGGCAAGCACTGACGTCGAGCCGCTTGTGAACAAATTTCTCAGCAAGATGAAAGAGCTGTACAATGAGGTTGTCGCCAACCCTCTTCCCTCTGCTCAGGGTGGCTCTCTGTCAACTGCCTATGTGTACCTGGCCCTTCTGGATCGCTCTTCCTCACTGCAGAGCTTCGACAAGTCTGCATGGGAGGAAACCGTAGCTCAGTCAATGGTGTTCAGCCCGAAGCCGTCTTTCCTCCTGAATCCTAAGGCCTACTCAAAGTTGGTCACCCAAACCGAAATTCAGTGGGCCGTGCGCGCACTTGCTGCGGTCACTACCGGTTCGAAGTTCGAAAAGGCTGAGGATGCAGCCAAGACCGCGTGGGCCCAGGCATTCATCTATAATATCGCCGCCCCTGGTCTTCACACCAGTTTCCGGGATGGAGCTGCTCGGACGTTGTCAGAGATTCATTTGAAGGATGTGGCAGGTATGGGCCGGACGGTTACAAGTGCTCTGTGGTCCTGGATACTTTCCTTTAGAACTGGCGAGAAAGAATCTGCCTCGGTCTCTGCAGGACCAGAAAGCGAAAGGTTTCTCCATCTCGTTGTAAAGGCTCTGTGCCCTCCTGCTTCTAGTGTGCAGGAAGTAGACCACGTCACAGCTTCTCTGAAAGACCAACTCGTTGAGCTGCTGATCCTGTGTCGTCCCGAGCTTATTCCCAACGCATCCTGGATTTCGTCTTGCTTAAGGACCGGCATTGACCCCGGTAACCTTGTGCGCGAATTTCCCGAAAAGTGCATGGAGCAGCTGACTCGTCTGCATGAGGTATGTCGTGTGCCTATACTTCTCAAACGCAACTCAGAAAGTCCAGAACTAATACTTTCTCAGGACCCTATTCAGTCGAAGATCCCCCAAATCGATGCCGCAATCTGGAGTGCTGCGGGTGAGTTGGCATTCGTAGCACCTGATGCTATGGTTCCCCGACTGGTTGGCCAGATCCAAGACGACCTAGATACTTCGCGGCTGTCCCAATTCACGGCAACCGATGTCGCTATCGCCCGTACACCAGAGGGAACCATGTTCGTCGACGTGCTCAGCACGAAGTCGAAGCAGTCGAACTTTGATAAGAACACTAAAGACTACGACATCCTGAAGTGGGAGGAGGAACTACGGTCACAGTTGGCTGATAAGAAGGGCCAGAAGCAGAAGAAGCTTACTGCGGAAGAGCAGTCCAAGGTCAAGGCCCAACTTGCCAAGGAGTCCAAGATCCGCGAGGAAGTCCTCCAGGTGATCAAGAAGATCGAAAGGGGATGTGGAATCATCCAGGGTCTCGCGGACGGGCCTGCCATCGACGCGGACGGCTGGATCAACCCTGCCGTGAGCTCCTTGCTCTCTTTGACCGAAGCCGGTGCGGGCCTGTACGCTGGTGATGTTGTATCCAAAGCGTACGTCAAGTGTGCTGAGAAGTTGTCCTCACGTCTCGGGCCGTTGCGGCCTTTCGTGGGTATTGCAACGCTTCGAGCCATTGGCAAGAGCTATCTGCCTCCGCAAATGGAAGCAGAGGCACTTGGACGTATGTTATTTTGATGTTCTGGCTATGTGGGAAGCTTACACTAACTGATCGGCAGAGCTCGTGACGAGAATCCTCTATCGCTTGCGTTTTGCTTCCGAGCAACGTCCTTTCGAGAGCACATCTCTGGCCTACGTTCTACCCTTGATCTTCTTGGTACTCAGCAAGAACGGAGTCGATGAACAAAAAGGGGACGAAGAGGGCGAGCAAGTCCTCCTTGCCTTGGAAGTCTTGTCCTTCCATTCGGGCTCTTGTGAGTTACCCAACAATTGAAGGAATGTGTCTCAAGGCTAATACATGGTTAATTAGTTGCCGACGAACGTCTTCCTCGTGTTGAAGTCCTGAAGATCTTGCTTGCATCGATGCAGAAGTACACTCAACACTACAAGCTTATCAAGGATACCCTGTTCGATGTTTGCAGGTGCATCTCCCCCAATATCACCAAGGATGAGCTGGACGTTCTTCTCAAGGGCACAATTGTTACGGATGTGTCTGTACGTACCTCGGTGTTGCAGGTCATTGAAGCTGAGATTGACCTGACGGACCTCGACTTCTCTGAACACATCTGGCTAGAATGCCATGACCACGTGGAGGAGAATGCTGAGATTGCCGAGAACATTTGGGAAGAAAACGCCCTGGAAGTCGACGAGTCCTCTTATGCGAAGATCATCCCCTACCTCTCCTCAAAAGATGCACAGCTTCGTGGTGCTGGCGCTCGCGCGTTGGCTCATGCCGTTGAGGTGAACCCTTCGATGTTTGACCAGATCATTTCCGAATTGCAGTCCAAATACACGATTGAGATTCAGCCTAAGGTGCCCGAGAAAGATAGCTACGGTATGCCCAAGAAGATGGATGTCACGGACCATTGGGAGCTACGCAGCGGTATCGCCCTCACTTTTGGAGCTATGACAAATCTTTTTGAAGGCGAGCAGATCGTCTCCTTCCTCCGGTTCTTGATTGAAAGAGGTCCTCTTATCGACAAGAGTCCCGCCGTCCGCGCACAGATGGCCGAGAGTGGCAGATCTGTCATTGCTGCCCGTGGGCAACAGAAGGTCGAGGAATTGATGAAGCTCTTGGAGACAACTTTGGAGACCTCCGACAAAGGAAGTGAGACCTCTGATCTTCTGAACGAGGCTGTTGTTGTCTTGTATGGATCCTTGGCCCAGCATCTCAAAGCGGACGATCCGCGTCTGCAGACAGTCATCAAGAGACTACTGGATACTCTCCCTACTCCTTCGGAAAGTGTGCAGTCTGCCGTTTCGGGATGTCTGCCGCCTCTGATCCGCCTCTCGCGCCCTCAGAGTGGTGAGTACGTCCAAGAAATGCTGGATCAGCTGCTGCAGTCCAAGAAATATGCTACACAGCGTGGCGCGGCTTATGGACTTGCTGGTATCGTCAGTGGTAGGGGTGTGGTCACCCTACGAGAGTTCCAAGTCATGTCCCATCTGCGTGATGCCACTGAGAACAAGAAGGAACCCCATCAGAGACAAGGTGCACTGTTGGCATATGAGCTGTTTGCCGCCATCTTGGGACGGACCTTCGAGCCATATGTTATCCAGATTGTTCCCCAGCTTCTGGCCGGTTTCGGTGATGTCAACCCTGACGTCCGTGCTGCCTGCCTTGATGCAGCAAAGGCTTGCTTCTCGAATCTCAGCTCGTATGGTGTCAAGCAAATCCTTCCCACCCTTCTCGATGGTCTTGATGACACACAATGGCGCAGTCAGAAGGGAGCCTGTGATCTCCTGGGAGCGATGGCCTACCTTGATCCCCAGCAACTCGCCGCAAGCCTTCCGGACATCATCCCTCCGCTCACTGTGGTCCTCAATGATACCCACAAAGAAGTGCGCAATGCTGCAAACCGCAGTCTTCAGCGATTCGGTGAAGTCATCAGCAACCCTGAAGTCAAGAGCTTGGTCAATGTACTTCTGAAGGCGCTCAGCGACCCCACCAAGTACACCGATGAGGCCCTGGATGCCCTCATCAAGGTGTCCTTCGTCCACTATCTGGATGCGCCGTCCTTGGCTCTTGTTGTTCGCATTCTTGAGCGTGGTCTTGGCGACAGGTCGAACACGAAACGTAAATCTGCCCAGATCATTGGCAGCTTGGCTCACCTTACAGAGCGCAAGGACCTCACATCCCATCTGCCAATCATTGTTTCCGGCTTGCAACTGGCTATTGTCGACCCTGTGCCGACTACTCGTGCGACCGCTTCCAAGGCTCTCGGTTCCCTTATCGAAAAGCTTGGAGAGGACGCTCTTCCAGACCTCATTCCCAACCTTATGTCTACGCTCAAGTCGGATACCGGAGCCGGCGACAGACTGGGATCTGCTCAAGCTCTTTCGGAGGTTCTGGCAGGTCTGGGTACAACCAGACTCGAGGAGACGCTGCCTACTATCTTACAGAATGTGTCCAGTTCCAAGGCCTCTGTTCGCGAAGGTTTCATGACGCTCTTTATCTTCCTTCCCGCCTGCTTCGGAAACAGTTTCGCCGCCTATCTCAGCAAAATCATTCCCCCTATCCTTGCCGGTTTGGCTGACGACGTCGAATCTATTCGTGAGACCTCTCTCAAGGCGGGTCGCTTGCTTGTCAAGAACTTCTCCTCCAAGGCCATTGATCTCCTTCTGCCAGAGCTTGAGCGCGGTCTTGCGGATGACAATTACCGCATCAGATTGAGCTCCGTCGAGCTGGTTGGCGATCTTCTTTTCAGTCTCACCGGTATCACAGCCAAGACTGATGCAGAGGAGGAAGAGGAAGAAGCGGCTCAGGCTGGGCAGTCGCTGCTGGAGGTTCTTGGAGAGGAGAGAAGGGACAAGGTCTTGTCGGCACTGTTCATCTGCCGCTGCGATACTTCGGGTATGGTCAAGACCGCTGCTATGGCTGTCTGGAAGTCACTTGTTGCTTCTCCTAAGACGCTTAAGGATATGGTTCCGACTCTGTCTCAACTCATTATTCGCCGTCTCGGTTCCTCCAACATGGAGCATAAGGTCATTGCTAGCAACGCGCTTGGAGACCTTATCAAGAAGGCTGGCGAGTCGGTTCTCTCTGCTCTGCTTCCCTCTCTCGAGGAAGGTCTCCAGACTTCGCCCGACGTGGATGTCAAGCAAGGTATCTGCATTGCTTTGAGAGAACTCATTACTTCCGCCTCCGCCGAGGCCCTTGAGGATTACGAGAAGGTTCTTATCTCGACTGTTCGGGTGGCCCTCGTTGACAATGACGAGGATGTCCGCGAGGCTGCAGCCGAGGCTTTCGACGCCCTGCAACAGATCTTGGGCAAGAAGGCAGTGGACCAGGTCCTGCCTCATCTCTTGCTTCTTCTGAGAAACAACGAGGATGCAGAGCAGGCGTTGTCGGCACTGTTGACTCTCCTCACGGAGCAGACCCGCGCGAACATCATCCTCCCCAACCTTATCCCGACACTCCTCACGTCTCCCATTTCCACCTTCAACGCTAAGGCTCTTGCTTCCCTGGCCGAAGTCGCCGGCTCTGCCATGACCCGCAAACTGCCTACAATCCTCAACTCTTTGGTGGACGAGATTGTGTCTACTAAGGACGAGGCTCACCGCGAAGAACTTGGCAGTGCCTTTGACACGATCCTGGTTTCGGTGGATGAGTACGATGGCTTGAATGTCATGATGAACGTCATGATAACTCTGATGAAGCACGATGACCATCATCGTCGTGCTACCGCGGCTATTCATCTCAACAATTTCTTCTCAAATGCGGAGATCGACTACTCCAGGTACCACCAGGATCTAATCCGTGTCCTGCTCATCTCCTTCGATGACAGAGACAAGGATGTCATCAAGGCCGCGTGGACGGCTCTCAGTGGACTCACGAAGCATCTGCGCAAAGAAGAAATGGAAGTCCTTACCATTTCCACTCGCCAGACCTTGCGGAGTGTTGGAGTTCCGGGTGCCAACCTTCCTGGCTTCAGCTTGCCCAAGGGTATCACAGCCATTCTGCCTATCTTCTTGCAAGGTCTTCTGAACGGCAGCGTCGAGCAGCGTACGCAGGCAGCTCTCGCCATCGGCGACATCATCGATCGCACTGGCGCAGACTCTCTGAAGCTGTTCGTGACCCAGATCACTGGTCCCCTCATTCGTGTTGTGTCCGAGCGATCGGTGGATATTAAATGTAAGCTGCTTTCTATAATTTCACTTAAAATTATATTATACTAATCGACTACACTAGGCGCTATCTTCTTGACCCTCAACAAGCTTCTGGAGAAGATACCCCTCGCTGTCAAGCCGTTCTTGCCACAGCTGCAACGAACCTTCGCGCGTGGTTTGGCTGATGCATCCAGCGAGACTCTGCGTAACAGGGCCGCCAAGGGTCTTGGTATCCTGATCACCCTGACACCCCGTGTTGACCCTCTCATTGCGGAGCTTATCACGGGTACCAAGACGGAAGATGTCGGTGTGAGAAACGCAATGATGAAGGCACTTCAAGAGGTGGTGGGCAAGGCCGGCGCTAACATGAGCGAGGCGTCGAAGAACGCCATTCTCGCTCTTATTGACGACGATGCCAGTGACCAAACGGATGCTGTCGCTATTACAAACGCGAAGTTGCTTGGTGCACTGGTGAAGGTCCTCCCGGCCGCCACTGCTGGCCCGCTGATCAAGAACCGGGTCCTCACGGCCACACCTTCTCACGCATCGATTCTGGGTCTCAACGCCCTGCTGGTTGAGTCTCCGTCGTCCTTGACGGAGCACTTCTCCGCGGAGACTCAGGCTCTGATCTGCCAGGGTGTCACGAACAAGGATGTAAGTACTTATGTTTGGGTTCTTTTTCGAGAAGTGATGCTAATCCTAAGTAGCCCTTTATTTCCGACAACAGCGTCCTCGCTGCCGGAAAGTACCTTCTGATCGAGGATGAACACCGCAACTTCGAAGACAACAAGGCCATTTTCGAGGCCTTGGCGCCTTGCATTCAGCCCGGTACGCCGTCTGATACGCGGCGGTTGTCTCTGGTGGTGATGCGCACGGTCAGCCGGCTTCACCCCGAGTTGGCTCGGCCTCATCTGGCCCTCTTGGCGCCACCTATCTTCGCCAGCGTTCGCGACGTGGTCATTCCTGTCAAGCTGGCGGCTGAGGCAGCATTCCTGGCGATCTTCTCTGTGGAGGAGTCCGAAGGCGCAGTGTTCGAGAAGTACATGAACGGACCCGGAGCTGCGCTGCCACCGGGACCCAAGCGGAGCATGTCGGACTACTTCAAGCGTGTCGCGCTCCGTCTTGCCGCCCAGGCCCGCGAGCGCAAGGAAGCGGAAGGTGGACAAGGAGGGCTGGGATTGTCCAATGATGAGGTAGAGGATGAAAGGGAATTGTGGAGCATTGGAAAGGTTGATCTCGGGGATGGGTCGTTTGGGGATGAGTAAGTGGTGTCGAGGTGGGCTAGACACTGAGATGATTTAGATCTACTAGCTCTCTTATCTGCTACTATCTATACCCTTCTGTTGATGTGGGTGAAAGAGTTGGGGTGATATTGTGTGTCCAACTTCCAACGATGAAAAGAAAAGCATGTTGATACATTTTATGAGATGAGCAATGCATTTGTTTTGAGTTTCCGCAGATTTTCCATGGTCGGATTTGATGTCAGCCTCAGTCATCCATACGTAACTGATACAACACAAGTACAACAGTTTGAGATCACGTGGAACAGCCTGAATGGCGCATCTGCCCGAATTGGTCCACCGCCGAGCGACGGATAGAAGATTGAGTCGTGCGCTGAGAAGTTGAACCTTCAGGAAAAAGTAACAATGTAGATAGTAAATCCAGTCCAGATCACGTTCCAAACAACCCAGCATCTGTAGCATTGCTCCAGCCAAATGCTGTAATGCGCCGTTGCGGCTCCCGGCGGTGTTCCCCGGATCGGGACAAGCGTCTGGGGCACGAACCCTAACAGAGGGTTTTGCTGGTCTCGCTTAGCAGACACAACCGCTTAGCTAATCAGCCGCCGTATCTCAAACTCCTCGCCCTGGGAATTCTACCCGTCGACGAGTGCAACGAACATCATCCGCCAACGACCGTCGATACGCCGACATCAAGATGTGAGTCCATCTTCAGCTCTTGATTTTTGCTGCATCAAGGGGGGGAAATACTGTTCGTCGCTGGACTGTATATCCTCCCCCTCTTCCCCCGTTCAGACGCCCCGGATTCGCCTCCAGATGGCACTTTTTCGTGTCATACGCAGCAGCAACCCCCCGATCGGTTTGGACTTCATGCTGACCGACTGCTTTTTTTTTGCACCACACAGGGTCAACCTTCGCACCCAGAAGCGCCTCGCCGCCTCCGTGGTGGGCTGCGGCAAGCGCAAGATTTGGCTCGACCCCAATGAGATGAATGAGATCTCCAACGCCAACTCCCGCCAGACCATCCGCAAGCTCGTCAGCGATGGCCTCATCATCCGCAAGCCCGTCACCATGCACTCCCGCTCCCGTGCCCGTGAGCTCGCCGCCGCCCGCCGCATCGGCAGACACCGTGGTCTGGGTAAGCGCAAGGGTACCAAGGAGGCTCGTATGCCCAGGTATGCTCGTTGTCCAACCCCTTTGAGTGCCATTGCAAGGATTTTCTCGGTCGCCCACGACTATCAGCGAGATGCCATATGCGAAGGAAAATGATAAAATGGATGAGTGCTGATGGATATCGGATTAAAGCCAGATCCTCTGGATGCGCCGCATGCGTATTCTCCGTCGCCTGCTCGTCCGCTACCGTGCCTCCGGCAAGATCGACAAGCACCTGTACCACGAGCTCTACCACCTGAGCAAGGGTAACACCTTCAAGCACAAGCGTTCCCTCATCGAGCACGTAAGTTTCGCCGCCATTTGCTTTTTTGATGAAATCGCTATACTCTCGAGACTACGAAACGGAACGAGTGTATACGGTCTTCTGTTGGGAAGATGAGGAAATAGGGGCTAACATGATCTCTTTCCATACTACAGATCCAGAAGGCCAAGGCTGAGCGTCACCGTGAGCGCGTCCTCAAGGAGGAGATGGATGCTAAGCGTGCCAAGAACAAGGCTCTCCGTGAGAGACGTCTGGAGCGCAAGGAGGCCAAGCAGAACGCCCTCATTGCTGAGGCTCAGGAGTAATTTTCCTCAGCTAAGGAACTTGGGCGGTGCGGAGGTTGAAACGGGGGAGGGAATCGATCAGCCCACGGACTCTGATCGACCACTCCGTGTTCGTTGCAGGTCTGGCTCGGTGGCTCGATTCATCCGGGACGGGGTTGTTTGGATCGTATCGGGAGCCTGGAACAGGGTTGGGGATCAAGGATATGCACCATCATCACCATCATCGTCATCCCCGTCTCTTCCTCTTCACGGGGAAGAGCATGTGAAAGGACCACGCAAAAAAAAGGAAAAAGACCTAACTGTTAAAGCAAAACAATGGCATGGCGCTTTGTGTGATACGAAATTTCCAATTTTTTTTTACTATTTCTTCATCCTTTCGCCAACTCTTTCCTTCCTGGACCGTGAAAATCGCCTTTGAACTGCTATTCGATATTAAAATCCAGCCAACTCCCGCCCGGATATATCTGTCCCTCTGCTGCTTTCTGCCCAAGCACACGCTGCTTTTTCTTTCCTCTTTTTCCTCTGCACTGAACATGTAATGTCGTAACGCACATCCTGAATATCATTCCGAGGGTTAACACAATAGTCGGTTCCTTGTAATGGTCTAGAATATTACTTGTTGTAGTTTAGGTTGCATACATAAACTATTGCAAATGCAGCCAAAACCCCCCCCCTCTCCTTCGTATTACGTCAAACCAAGCCCATCCCTCACATTCAGCCTGGGAATGGATAAAGTAAATCATCCCCACTTTCTTCAATTTCATAAATGGACTAATACCTTCCCCCCTCTATCTATGGGTTGTAGAAAAATGTTCTTGTCAATTTTCATCATTTAAATTACCTCTTTTCACTGGAAATCCTCAAATTCCAGCCTTCAATTTTGTTTTCTTCTATTTCGTCTCTTCTAACATCTCAGCTGTCGGACTAGGTCTGTGTGTGGAACAGCCTCCACCGCACTACTACTAGTAGCTTAGCCTTGAGTTTTCCGTCGGGGTTATTTCCAGACGGGAAAGTTGTATGTGAGTCTAGATGTCAAGTTGAATAACTAAAGTCTGATGTTGATGGTGTAAACGTATATGTATGTATACTTCATTTATACATTCCCTTGTTTAGAAGTAGGGCTGCTTCTCTATTACTACTACTAGTAGGGATGATTTCTTAACGACGCGGTTGCGGTGGGGAATCGCGGGGGTAGATTGAGTACTAGTCGAATGAGAATATATATCCACTGCCATCATCATACTCCCTTTATTTCAGTTCGTAAAACCGAACGTTGAAGGGGGCTAAAGAATGCTGCGAAGAAAATAAAATTGAAAGGCAGTTTCGATTTTTATTTGATAATTGGAACTTGAGCTAGGTACCGGCCGAATCAGATGCTACAAGGGTTGAATCTATATGTTTAACTTATGATGATTGGTATGGCGTTCAGCATATGTATCTACATTTCATAAAGTTTTGGTCTACTTAGTACTACATATAGTATTACTAGAAGATGGATATATGACTAGGCTGTATCACATTCGAAATAGGAATTTTGGAAATTGTATTCGCACACGACAATTGCACATGTAATTATCGTACACATACAAATACAGCCGTGGGAGCATGGCACACCCTTACTACTTACCCTTCGCTACCCACCACCTGCGTGCCATGCCTGATAATCACCAGAACCAATCATAAGTAAATTACATATACATCTATCTTGAAGTAAAATCCGCTCCATCTCTCTGCATTCCCTGCTCAACGAACCAAACGGGAACTCCATATGCTTGATCGAAGAGGATAGCGTGGACTCATGTCGCGTATCTCGTGTGCTTCTCCGTGTCCTACACTCTGTGTGCGGACAGCAAAAAGCTCTATCTTCTCTCTCCTCAGCCGTAAGTTAGACGTGCCCCACCGGTATGACGGTAGAACTACGCCTGTGCATAGCGTGGGGTGGACATTCCAGATCAAAGGGGTCACTGCGCGTGCTTAGTCTGGCCATGGGCTCGCATGCTTCTAGCTCAGCCACGGTGAACGGGTAGCTGAGTCGCTGCAGGCTACTTCCCGCACTGCTCCGCCCCGGGAGGTGGACCGTACTGCCTAAGCTGCGATCACTATGCATGGAGTACCAGGCAGCTGACGCGGGTCGCTGCGACATGTATGATTGTCGCATGACGACAGTGTGACTTGGAGCGGCATCAGCGAACGGGTTGCGGAGCGTCCCCGCGGTGCTGGGAACGCCACTACCACGCGACACATACTTGATCTCCGCAGAGTCTAGGAAAGGGTTTGTATCGGAGAGGATGTTCGGTCCGGAAGGGGTCCGACGCGCTTGGTAGCTCTTGGCCGGAATTGATACCGGGAACATAGCGCGAAGAGGGCTGGAGGGGGTAGAGGAGTTGTCGGTGAAAGATGACCCGCACGACTGATATACTTGATGTGAGCCTGCTGAGGAAGTAGCCGGACTGCGGTCATCTTGCAGGTGTTCTTCACTCGTCCCAGTGGCCAACTCGTCACGGGGTTTGCGCCGCTTGTGACGCATCACGAAATAACCTATTGCAAGCGCAAGAGCAACAAAAGCTACACCTCCTAGAACGCCTCCCAAGATTGCGCGCAGTGAGGAGTGAGAGTCACCATGATTCGACTGATCTATGTAGCCATGCGACGAGCTATTGGCTGAAGTGACAGCGCTAGTTACTGCTGAGTGTGGAATAAACGAAGTAGAAGAGCTGTGAGGGTACTGTGTCGTTGACATCGTTGACGTTATGGGGCTTAGTACATCAGTGGAGGATTCTGATGTCGACATGGGCGTTTGGTAACTTGATATTGAACTTGTCCGTGAGGACACAGGCATATGCAAATGAGTGCCATCCTCCGTGTGTGTTTGTATGAGATTGTAGTCGCTGGGATTTGCCAGGATAGAGGATGCAGTTGTCGCCGGGACGAGCACTGAGTCACCAGCCGATGGTTGTGACGACTTTGTAGCCGTGGCATCTGTAAGAGCTTCTGCAGCTGCAGCTGTTGAATGCCATCTGTTGGACGGGGAGGGCTCGATTGACAATGAGCTCTCGGTCGAGGACACGGGGACCGGATTTGTGAATGAGGGAGAGGAAGCGGCTGAGGTGAAGGAAGAACTGGTGATTACTGGTGCAGAAGACACTATTATGTTGGAGTGTCGAGGAACCTTAGTTGCACATCTCGAACTCTGATGGAGAACCGCAGAGCTCGACCTGGACATGTCGCCAAGCCCGCAGGCCGGAGGACGCAAAAAGTACTTTGCTGGATCAAGAAGGGGAAGAAGAGAAGAACGTGGCCTGCATGAAGAACCAGGTATGATTGTAAAGTAACAAAAGAGGGAATCCCTGGATTTAAGGCCGCTGGCGCGTAAAAGAGCGGGGGGAGGCCGCGGGCAAAGGTAGTACTTGATATTGTAGTGAATGACCGGCTCACGAAGGTATGGAAAGAGTGAACAAACGGAAGCCGTGGGTACAGTCGAAGAAAGCAGATACACACATGCTAAGGCCGACTCATTGCTGATTCTCTCTACCGGGAGGAGACAGGCAGGCCATGACAGCAGATGTCAGAGGCAATAGCCTGGAGGTGGTGCACCTGTTTCAGGATAGGCTGGTGAGGCGGGAGGGCCAAAAACGCGTGAGATTTCGATCACACGTGAAGAAAGAAGAGAGATTCAGATATATTGAAGAAGCTATAAAAAAAGAAGGCTGTGAAGGAGCAGGGATGGGAACGAGAAGAGAAGAGGACCAGGGTCCCTGGAAACAAACAAAAAGCAGGCCATTGTGTTTGGCCAAGCGCCATGTACAGGTGGACCAACAAACCGGCTGTGACGACAGGAAGCAGGGGGGTGTGTGGAAGAAATTGCTGCCCTTGAGGAAGTGGATGAAACCGCAGTCATCCAAGACATCCAATCCGCGATGCAGAGGCAGCTCTAACGAAGGTGCTGGGCGGCATTAGTCGCTGGCCAGAGAGGGGGGTTTGGGCCCCTCGCCCCTAGCGTTGTGTTAACGGCCCTTGAGGGTGGTCAGGAACCACCAGACGTTGGAACGGTCTTATTGGATTATGGAAGGGGGTGGAGAGGGGGGATAAGCCTAGGGAACCAAAGTCAGTCACAACATGGCACATCGAATGGATTCATCTATCTGACGGAGCTGAACCGTGCTGAATAGTGGACGATGGGATAGATGGATAGATGGAAAAAGGGCGATGATGGAGATGATGGACTGATTGGGTCCATTGCCTGATTGGATTAATTAAGTAATGGTGAGGAAAATGTGATTGGCAGATATTCATTGGCTGTTGGCGCCAATCAAGTGGGGGCCCCGTGACTGAGTTACTCTTTTGGGACAACCCAGTCAGCCACCGCTAATCCACTTCCACATTAGTGCCATCATGTGCAGGCTGAGTCAGTATGAACTAGCCTGATTGGGACAGTCCCATCTTTCGGATGAAGAATTGATCAGTTGGTCCTTGTCCGAGAGACGATCAGACGTCGACAGCTATAGTGGCATCTACTGGGTGCAAATCCTCCTTAGACTCAATTCTCGGATTTCAAATCTCATGAAATCACCCACGAGGTGACCTAATCGATTTATATGTATGCATGATAATATCCCCGGATAAGGACGGAGTTGCACTTGCGCAATACTCGAGAAGAGGAGACAGAATTGCCACCGCGGGACTTGTGATCTCCATCTTCCCTTCCAGGGATCACGTCTACTACAGTCCCCTCCTTCACCCAGAATTGGGGGGGCATGTATTGGTCGAAACGCCATCAGGAAAGGGTGGATCGGAAGTCAATTGACATCACAGCCCATAGAGAGGGTTTCTGTTCTTTCGAAGAGCCCAAGAATGGGGGAGGGCGCTGGGCAGCCATGGTTATCCCCATACTTTTTCCTTCCCCCGCAATATTGGGCCCGGGGAAATCGCCAGGCACCTTCTCGGCGGGTAAAATAGAATTCAGAGGCAAAAATGTTTAGTGGATTTACGGATGGATGAAATGAATGGATACGTATTGGCGATAAGATGGGAAGGGAAGAAAGGGAACGAATTGAATGGGTCCAACTCCACTTGGAGGGGAGAATGATGGATTCCATGAAGCCCGGGAGTGTCGAAGGACTAACGAGAGGCTAAGGCAAACTGAAGGCGACTAACCATTTGACCATTCGACTCTTTCATTCACTGCTATCTTATTTCAATGCATGCACTTCCCCCCCTCTCTCTCTCCCTCTCCACTGCCATCCTCGCCTTTATCCAACATCCATCCAACAATTCCCACTGCCTCTTCTCCTCCATTCCTGGTTGCCACTATCGGTTAACAACAAAGTCCCATTCTTTCCGCTGACTGGTTCATCTGCTTTCCACTACTTGATTTCCGCCCTCTCATTTGTCTTTCCTCCTGTGTGCCTCGTGCTTCTCTTATTTTCCCCCCACTGCCGGTTAGCTTCACATCGCAAAGTGATGAACTAAAGTCACTCAGCCTCCGTCTAGTGCTGAGATCTCGCATCGCATCCACATCGCATCCCTATTAGTCTGTTGATTCGATTCCATTCGGCGCATAGAGTACTAGAGAAGACACAAACCATCACTGGTTCCCGTTCCGCCTTCCCGCACTTTAATTACGGGCATCATGTTTGGCTGGTGTAGTACCTTGGGTAAGCTTCGCCCTCCCGCTCGGTCGTCAATCGCCTTCCCCTTGCTTTCTTTAGTCTCGTCCCGTCTCTTGTGCGCTTCCTTCTGCTTTCTGTGAGTCGTGCGAAATTGGCGTGGGACCATCGGAAAGTGGTTAGAGTGGTGTTGGTGGTGGTGTGATGATGGAGAGTCCCGGTCGCTGACCCGGTCGCGCCTTGTCCCATCGTCTCCAGCTTCTAAGAGACAACTTGTGTGTCAGCATTTGATCCATGTTCAATTGCATTTATGGCCCCCAACCCTCCAGGCCTGCTGTCAGCCTGGCTGACTGACCTGAGCGCACTCACAGAGCCCACTTTCTAATACTGACACGCGATGCAGGCCTGCCCTCCGTGAGCTCAGAGCCGGAGAAAGAGCGCCGTCCTCCTCCCGCCCCCACGCTCCTTGACTTCCCCGTCTACCAGCTGCCGGAACTTTCGGATAAGGACCCGGAGGCTACTCTGTCGAGACTGAGTGAAGTGCTGGCGTCAATTCGACGACCACAGGATATCAACACGCAGAAATTCGAGGCGCTCAATCTGAGACTCGAAGAGAATGTGTCTGCAGCAGACATCGTTCGTCCGAGCGGGGCAAATACAGCTCCTCCGCTCCCTTGGGATAACTTGTCAGCTCGCTCATCCCCGGTAGATGAGGATGGCTGTCCTATCCTGATGGACAACGGCAATTCATATCCCTCCAGAGACCGATTCGAGGCGTTGCAGAACGAGCTCCTACTGGATAACGATGACGCTTTCAGAGAGGTGGGCAGACTGCCGCCCCGCGACGGGCGTCCAAGGGTGCGTGTGGCTCAAACGAGGAAATTCTGGACAGGCCTAGAACGGATGGCCCAATATTGGGATACCAGTTTGGACGAGTACTACGAGCGCCCGAAATCACCGCCCCCTCCGGCAGAGCAAGAAGAAGGCACAGACAAGATGCAGACGGATGGGGATGCCCAACCGCCAGCGGCCGAAGACAATTCGGAAACATCCATGGACGTCGACCCAGCGCCGCCTGCAGAAGCGACAAAAGACGGTTCACAGGCGCAGCCAGACACAAAGGAAGAAATGGTTACTATGTACAAGGGCCGCCGTCTTGGTGCCGGACACGAGATGCCAGAGGATGTGCGCGAGGAGACCGTTCGAGCCTTGGCCGAAATGGCTGCTTGGCCCTTTGGCTGCCAGGCAGCCCCTCCTATCTCTCCACCTCGGCTGGCTGTGAAGACCTTGCTCTTCCCTGTCCGACACACTTTCCAGGCCGCACGATCGCCAAAGGACCGTCAACTGGCGCGAAGCGGTATAATGGAAGGGCCTATCTTTGCAGCTCAGTGCCGACCCGAGACCTCGTGGCGCGGGCCACACGATGCCCCAGGCTCTGGCATGGGAGAAGTGTGTGATTTGCTTCGGGAGGTGGGTGCCATGCTCCTGACAGCTCAGGAACGGGCGAGACAAGGGGAAGCAGAGGTGAGACCAGGTGAAGGCAAGTGGTGGACAACAGTGCCCCGATGGGGCGGCGCTCCCAACGACTCCGTCAGTGACAATGAGAAGGAGACACATGGGGAGGACAAGCTGCCATCGGAGTCTGGATATGCTCGCAAACGCTCCAAGTACGAGCATCCGTTCCTCGCATCGCGTCGACCGAGTTCGGCGCGAAAAATGAGTAACAGCGACAGGTGGAAGATTATTCAGCCTGGGCCGGGTCTTTGGGATAAGCGGATGCGGTATATACAGATTGGAAAGCCGCTCGACAGTGCATTTGACGATGTAAGCGTCCTGCTCCAATGCATGCTTTGTTTAGGTTACATTTACAGAGACTAACTGAAACGGCAGATCTATCTATTGTCCTCTATCAATCATCATGTGTCGATCCTTCATCTGCGTGTACACCGAAGATATCTCGAAGTTATCACCAATGGGTCCAGCAACTTCCCGCCTGTAACCGACACGCCGGAGCAACCGTGGTATGTTCTACAGCTACGACGTACCCGGTGGTACGACCTCCTCAAGGGTGAAGACCGTGTGGAGGCGCTGAAGGGTATTTGGCGCATCTTCCACTATCTCCTTCGACAGCAGCCGGAGACTCAGTTTCTGAACTGAGGCTGGGTTGGTGTTCGTGTTTGACTCTTTTGTTTCATATACCACTTTTGTTCGCATTTGATATTAGACGACCGGAAGCAGCATCTACATTGCATGGCATGATCAGAGGGTATTATGACGGCTTGGATGTATTTGGCATTATGACATTCAGTTGGGCATTTACTTTGGTTTCTCATCGGCTGAATCGATGTTTCTGTCTTAGATTGACTAGACGTGTGAAAGACTGCTCCACAATAGAAATGCATGATGTTGCACAGGACCTGAGGGGAGGAAATGCGCTCTATTTTAGGCAAAGCAATGCATATTCTGTCGGTAACCGCGCCGTCAGTCTCTTGAAGCAGACAGCAGTATGAGTGAGATACCATTGTAACCTGACACCTTCTCACAATAACAGCGCCATACTCGAGATTCCAGAACAAAAAGAAATCAAATCCAAATCAGCTTGTCACTGACAGTCGTGATAATTTGACATGCATCTCACAGACTCTCCTCATCCCCACCCAGCTGTACCTATCTACCTATGACACGCACCTCCCTCCCTCCTTTCCTCGCAGTAGCAGTAGCAGTAGCACCACACTAACCAAGCAAGTAGATAGACAAGTGTAGCTGAGACGGAGAAAAGAATCCGATCATCTCCATCACCCCTACTTTTTAGTAAGTCCATTTCCAACGTAATCACTTTTTTGGGGGTGGGTGTTCTTCCCCAATCGCAAATCAAATCCATCGCATCTGACACGTACGTGCTAGTCAGTCACATACTCAATGTAGCTTAGCATCTTACTCATACGTACATAAGTCCGAATAGGCCCAGTGCATACCTACTTCCTAACGGAGTACTGTATGAAAGGGGGGGAAGGAAAGAAGAAAAAATATGTTGCTGATCGTGTACGTTTCTATTTCCACTCGGAATTGTACTTCCATGAAGTGTTGCTGAAGGCTTTAGTGCAGTGAGGCGAGATTTTACTAACTACTATACACTTACTATGTGATTGTAGGAGGGGGTTTATTGTCCTATGGATATGGATGGATCACGGTAGCGATGATCAGCGTCAGCAGACACAACAACAACAATAACAATAACAACAATTTGATTTCGATATACTTATCTGCGTATAAACCCCGTATTTGATATTATTTTCTAGTATTACTGTATAGGTAGTAGATAATAATATAGTATATGAGTAGTGAGTTAGTAAAGTATCCTCTCGGATCCTATTTCCCTTTCCTATTGCCGAAATGCTGCATCCATATCCATCACTGAGCATAAGTAAGTAGTGCTCAGGCCCCTACGATCAAATGACCCTTAGTAAACACTCGATCATAGTGATCGGGCGAACGTGATTGGTTTATCTGTCTTTGATTCTTTCGCATATATCGCAATAAATTACCGCCCTACACCATGAATAATGGGGAAGATTTTTTCATAGATGTGCATGTCGGTTAGATGTAGATGATATTTTGGGTTTTATGGTGGAAAGGTAATTCTAGATGGTGAATTGGATGAGTCGATTTCTCGTCTTTCTATCATGTTGTTGGGATCGCTTTGTTGGTGAGGTATGTGTGTGTGTCAGAGTATAGGGTGGGTGATTTGGATTATTGTGTCGATGTTATTCATTTAATGCCTATGTAGCTGTGTGTGAGTGAGTGTGTGCAAGTTCCACATATGTGGAAGTAGTCTAAGTCTACTGCGCAGTAAGTAAGAACATGACCATCCCCACAAAAGTAAACCATACCCCATACCAAACAACTACTTATTGACTTGACTAGTACCCATCCAGCAAACAATATACATCCACAATCCACAATTCTTAAACATAAATGGTCCGCACCCACTACCCCAGCAAAGCAAAAGCAGGCAAGAAGGCAACGACAGAACCTAAAACCTTAACCACTACTAATTGACATACATATGTACATCTAGACCGATTTCATTGAACATCCTTCAGCCCAGAAAGCATCACTTACAGTCCATATCGTCAAATCCTTCTACTTCATCTCAATCAACCAACCAGAATACTCCGCATAGTGAGGCTCGGATTTGAGCATTTCCTCTCTCGGTTAGAAAGGCTAGTCCAGGTCGGCAGGGGGGAGGGGGTTATATTAGTCGTGTATTATTGTTGTGTGTGGTGTGTGTGTGTATGTATGTAATTGAGTATGCAAAAATTGGTGTGTATTTGTTACTGGTGTTGATGTTGTTGATTTGATTAGAATTAGACTTACGGGGATTGCTGGGTGATGGGGAATTCGGATTCTTTCTCCGAGATAACTTCTTTTCTATCACCATTTTCTATTTGTGTAGCGGTGGATTTGTAGTTAAGTTTGTGTGATGTGGTATGTCTTTATCATGCTCTATTCAGGTTGTTTCTTAAGGTATGAATTGTATACACTTACGAGGTAGTTAATGGGTAAGTAAGCATTCAATGCATCAAGGTAGCATTGCATGGATTCACATCCCAGACATACCAAAAAAACAAACTAGTTGAAAGTGTGCGTGGCCAGACACACACACACACACACACACACCCACACGGATGGGTACCGTTTAGCCCTTAGCTTCAATCCCGAGCGAGCAACCAAGTAACTATCCAAAGGATTCCAGGTCGTCTCCCAAGCTGAATCTCGTCTAGCCTAAACACATGGTTGCTGATCAGGGGGGGAAGGGGGGAAGCGGATACGACACACAGGGCAAGAGCGTACTTTTGAGTCTGACACCTACCACCTACCCAAGTTAAGTAAATGGTAGTAAGTAGTAACTTAGTGTGCAAGGCGGGAGAAATACGAAGGAGTCTTTTACCAATGAGAATGGAGAAAAAGGGTACTTTGAAGTGACTGTCACCTTCCCACTTCTTCCTAGTAGGCAGGAACTAACTAAATATCTAGTTAGTTAACCTGGGGGCTGTTTTGCCCAGCCCCTGAATTTTATTTTAATCTCCAGGCAGACCCGACGGACATGGCATGGGCCATGATGGCTACCCAACTAATGTATCTATATTAATCCTTTCTGCCTTCGTGCGGGACTAAGCCGGGGTGGGTGGTAGTTGGGACTGAGGTCCCGTCAGGTCTTACTCACGCACTCATTATTCGAGTCACTTAGTCTAATCATGTACGGAGTATGCATGGGTAGCAGTCTAGCTGTGTTTACGTGGTGTAGACTAGGTCCTTCCCGTCGCCTAGCTCATACCGTTTAGCCATTGCTCTTCCCTGGCTGGTATCGAGTCACATAGCGGGATCTAGAGACTCGGATCGTCCTGTTGCCCGAGGGTCGCGCTTTGTCCAGATGCTGATCCTCGCAACTTGACATCTCCGCCCATGCGTCGTGGCTATTGGTCCCCCATCCTGGGCACGGTGGGCTTTGGAGATGCCATGGCTTGCTTTATCCCGTTTGCTTCCCAAGGCAGACTTCCTTTTCTAGCCCGTTGCTGCCATCAAAGGAATCAGGGGGGAAAGAGACGGAAAAAGAAAAAGAAAAAGAAAAAGAAAGAAAGATGTAACTGCCACTTACTAGTGAGCCATGGGTAGGGTCGTTCCTCCAAAGTGTCACATGCCCAGTCTTTGCGATCGCAATCAGGAGCGACGGCAATAATGATAATCGGGACGGCCATTGCGGGACTGCAACGATGCCAGTGCATATGATATGAGTCTTCATCATTGATCATTGTCCTCAACAATCGCATGTATATGCGCATGTACGTCAGAACGGACTACTCCGTTCACATACATAGAATGTAGGTACGATCTTCTCCACTCCCTTCCTTGTTAGCAACTGCGTGCCGTGCCGGACTTGCTCGGCGCGACGCGCTGTAATCGCAAAAAAGGAGGTTGTGGAGGTTCCAGACCGGTGGGAATGTGATGAGTCCAGTGGCGGCTAGGGTGGGAAAAAGTAAAAAAGCAGGCTGGGAAAAACGAAAACCGCGCGCGCTTCGGTTGACTTGCATTGGTAGGCTCTCGTCGCGTGCTAATCCTAGCACCGGGTTGACACCTGTAGCGATCGACTCTGTTGCGCCCATGTCAGGCGAAGCCATGTCCACGGAGAAAGGTTGGTGACAGGTGCTTGATGGCGTTGCAAAGGTGAGAAACCCATCCAATGGGTTCGGGCGTTTCTCCGGCAGGTTTCCAGATTGCGACGGGGGCATCCCCCGCAAAAGAGCTGCTGCTGTCATACCTTCTCGACACCCGTCTGTGGAAACATGTCAAACAGCTTCCCGAACGCGGCCCGTCCAAGCAGCAGTAATGGCCTTTCGTATTACTCGTGAGGCTGACTGGAGGATAGTCACCGAATAGGCTGGGCGAAACCGTCCTACCGTTTACACACAGACCATGATTGACACTATTGGTGCCCGAATGGTGAATGGTCACTTGCCCAGGTGTCTGTGCTGTGTGCATGTGTTAGGGATTGGCAGTCTAGTCGATATGGAGTAGCCTGTCCCAACCGAATCCCTGTGTAGCGTGTGTGGTGTAGTCTGGAGGTGGCGGGAAATCAAGGAACTGAAGCAGCGCTGGTGGAGAGGACAGCTCTCCTCGCTTTGCCTCGAAAGGAGATTGCTCATCGCATTCTCTTTCAAGACAACCTCGCGAGCACGGCGGTGTCTTTGTTTTGGGTCTGGGATTAGAGCAAGTTAGCAGCACCTCCTGAGCAGGGAGTAGGAGCAGGACTACTTACCCACTAGTAATGAGCAGGTAAGCTCATCGGCAGAACCGGGCACGCCGGGAACTCTCCACTGGAGCAGCAGGGAAGAATAATCACTAAAGGGAAAATCAAAATACAAAATAAGAAAAAAAACCTGCACATCCCCTTTCGGTTAGCGCCATATGCAGGCATTCCCTCAGCAGATTTCTTACCTGCAGAAATGGATATCGTATGGATCACTACAGGAGATAGATACTAGCCAGTGTCTAACCAGGTAGTAGTAGAAGTTAAGAAATTGATAGTGGAATCTGACATTAGAAATATTTCATTCCTTCAAATATATCCGAATCATATTCGATGTCCCCACGATGCTTCATAGAACACTCTCAATTTGGCCTTG
>NT_166521.1:165006-228236 GCF_000002855.4 Aspergillus niger
GATCATAACCGGTATGGACCCCAGGAGTGGCTAGTTGGTTAATCTACAGGGCTGCTTGGGAGTGTGTAGAATTGCACCCAGCTCTAGGTTAATTTATGATAAAAAGAAGAACGAGGTCTACCTTGGAATTGGATGCTCTCGTCTTCGGGAATTTCCAGGACCAGCGTGTCCCGATATGTTTCTTCTCCGCCTTTTAGAAGCGCCCCTCAGCTCCTTAATCCATGCAGAACTCTATTGAGTCTGCCTTGTGCATATCTGAGCGCACGGCATTGGCGAAGCAAGTCAAACCCTTGATTCCAATGGCCAAGTGACACCCGAAGCAAGGTGAAGGGTGCTCACCGTCTTCTGCTCCTGCGTGGGGCACCGAAAAGTCGTTCAGGTCTCCCCTTTCCCCCTCCCTCCTGGGTCGCATCATGCATACCTCACTCCCGTTTGGCTTCATACTCCGAGTCAGGGCACCATTTGTCCTGGGCACTTCTGCCGTTCCTGCTCATTTTCATCTGCCATAATCCAGGTAGACAATAATGCTTGGCTTTTCATCGTTGTAGCATGCCATTCAGGGCGCTCCTATCGGACACCGTTGTAGGGACAAATTGACTTCTAGATTTGAGTCCGTCCCGTAGGTGAAGAAGATAGGGCAGAGAGCATCCCCCTTGCCAATAATCAGGTGAATTAAGCCGAATCACAGGATTAGAAGAGGATGGGCACCAACAGACCGAAAGAATGAAGCCGAGAGGCTGCGCGCGTGTGTGTTGACAGCAAGTATGTCTCGAGTGTGTACACAAGTAAACTTCCGTGCTACCGCCTGGTTGAGTCATCCATCTAATCGGCCCTTGGGAGGGATAATTGAATGCCTTACCATCTGCTGTGGCTGGTTTTCTGATTGTCGATTTCACTTGTGGTTTCAGTTTTGTCTTTCCGGAGTTCTACGAGTCGCTAGAAGCGTCCTATCGACTCACCGGGTGTGATAGGACAAGAGACGACTACCTATTTACCGTCGCCTCTCAGGCTCTCCTCCCCCTCAGGCGGAAACATATAATGAGTTTCCCCTCAATTTACACCATCATCATCACCACTCAGATTGATTGACCTCCTTCCTTTCCGCCACGGGAGTTATTACCCCTCGAAGTATTGGGCACCGATCATTTCACAATCTGCTCACCTCTTTTAAGTCCTTTTCCGAGGAAAAACCGTTCCCAATCGGACCCGTACGCCATTGAATACTACTACTTGTAATCCACCGCCAACGGAGAGCGGTTGACGTTGGGTGTGTGTGTTTGAGCGCCTTTCCTTAATTATTCTCCAGTCCACCCATCCATGTGGCACTGAGGACGACCGGAGCTGATTGCGGGCCCCCAATAGATCGAAAAACCGACGGTACCCAGTCAGTTCCTTCAGTCTTCCAAGACTGCACCACAGCTGGTTGTAAGTGGGTTCTCATTTCTTCTTTATTTTGCGAATCTCGTTTTAGCCCGTCTTGGTTCAGCTCCAGTTTGCGGCTCCACTTTCTGCCCTTTTTGTTTTCTGGTCTGTCACCAGAAGTCAGAGGCCGAAACTGAGATATTGAAGAAACCAAAGAGGAAAAAGAAAAATAATGAAATGTGAGAAGGAAAAAAAAATAAAAAAATAAAAAAAAAAGGGAAAATCAAATAAAAAGAGAATAAAAAAATATTGAAGGGGAATTCTCACTACGTACTGTTTTCCCTTTTTGTCTTTTGCTTGTCCTTCCGATTTTCGCTTCCCTCAATTTCTATTTTACTCTTTTTAGCAGGAGTAAAAAAGAAAAAGAAGGAAAAAGAAAAAGCAGGACTGCCCAGACGAATTAGAAAGGCGATCTGTCAATTCAGGTGGCTTGTGTTAATTCATGCAAACCAGGATCCTGGTTCAGGGTTACAAGACCCAGTCCCCTCAGAAGGCGTGCACCAAAAGAAAGATTAAAAAAAAAGAAAATAAAGGAAACCCAGAGGAAAGCAAAGGCGAAACATCAGAAGAGAGGAGGAAATCAAGGCAACGAAAAAAGGGAAGAAAAGCAGTTCATCTCAACAGCCCACTGGAGACATCTGCGATTGAAAGGTGCGCAACTCAACTATTATCAGCATCGTTTCCCATCATCTGTAAGGAATTGCAGAAGCAGCAAATCGCCCATATTTCCTAGCTGCCACTACTCTTTGCGCGCTCCGGGTCTTCTATGGGCCCAATAACCCCCCTCCCTCCACCAGAAAGAAGGGAACAGAGAGGGGCAAGCAGACCTCTTCATCTGCCACACTCTTCAAGGCCTATCAGCCTCCGCTGGATCGCTCGTTTGCTTGATAGTTCACTTCCCTTGTCATTTGCGTTTCCATTAACTATTAGTTATTTTATCCTCCCTTCTCTCCTCCTCTTTCTTGCTCATACCCCCTAACTAACCTTCTCATCGTTGGTGTTCCCGCAAGATTCGACTTCCGCCTTTTACCCATCAGATCCATCCATCAATCCACTCCTGCCGACCTACCACTTACTACTCCCGGACTGACTCTGAGCAACTTAACTTTTCGCTCCTCCAAGACTGACCGGACGGGAAGTCTTGTTTGGTCAACCTGCTATTTCGAGTTTAATCCCGTTCGAGGATCCATCGACTTTCCTTCCAGACGTCCGGCCGTCTTTTAGGAACCCCTCCGAATCCCTCGACCCTTTTTTTTTTTTTTTTTTTTCCCTCTGTCTTTTCTTTTTTTCTTCTTATTAAGGAAAAAGACACCCGCCAACAAAGCTCTACTACGACGCTTCCCACCGTTCGATCGACCTGTTTTTGCACCGGGCGACCCGACAGCTTGGCTTAGCTACCTTAGCTAAGGAATACTACCTACTATCTATCTACTCCTACCATCACCGCACCCGACCTATACTACTATTATTACTACTACTTGCTTCCTTCCACTCGATCGGAAAGCGCCAGAACCAGTGCTAAAACCCGCCCGGCGGTATTATTGTTATTATTATTATCACTACTTTTCCATCTCACTACTAACTACCAACTAGTTATTCGTTCCATTTATCTTTGGGGCGATTCGAAACACTTGTGTCTAAGTACGTATACATACCACCCTCTTTTCTTTCTTTTCTTTTTTTCTTACCTACTCTGTGCCATCGATCCTTTTCTTTGGCTTTGATTTATTTGCTTTTTAGTTTTCTTACAGTGCCCATTTTCATTTACATTTACATTGTTTTTATTATTATTATTATTTTTTCTTTCCTGTTCCCACCCTCTGTCATCTGCCTCGGGCTCGTTTTTCAAATTCCTGTTATTTTGGTATCGGTATGATTTGATTCCTGGCTGTCACCCCCGATGACCCCGTTGACTTGCGTGGCGAGGTCATCTCGGGTTTCCAGGAAATTCCCTATGGTATTTGACTACTACTGGTACTAGTAGTTAGGCCGGTACCTGCTGAATGACCGCTCCTTCAGTGGGAGTAGGGTACCTACACTAAGGTGGCTACTTTCCATCTCTACCTACTGAAGTTGACTGGTGATACTACTACCTAGTTTGCCCAACTGCCGGCCAGGGTCGGTGTGTCCATCGCAGACATTGATTGATTACCTTTAGTCGCGGCGCGGATCGCTTCTTGTCCTCCACCTCCACCCCCCTCTCACTCTCACTCTCTTTCTCCCCTGTCAAGCTATACTTCCTGTCTGCTACTACTTTTACTATCTCTTAGCCCTCGCACGCTATTGCATCTGCTTTTGTCTGATGATCATCCTTTTTTAACTTATATTTTCCCATCTTATTATTGTTCTCATTACGAAACAGCGCCGTTGCCTTTCTCCAGTTATTTCGCACCTTTCCCCACCCTCACAGCTATTTTCATGCTACTACTATTCATGACTTTCTACTAGTACTCACTACTTTTGTTATTAACCGCTGTCACTCCTGTTCCGCTCCGCTTTCCCTCCCACCCCCCTCCTCCCTCCCTCCCCTGTTTGCTCCCCAACCGGGTTATTGTTTGCCTTGGTTCGCTGATCGTTTGACCGTTGTTCTTCCCAACCGCTGCTACTTAATCCATGCTAAGCTAACTATTGAAAAAAAGAAGCTACCGGCTGCTTGCGTCAGGCTCTCTCGCTGATTGATTTTCTACCCCTCCTCGCGCGTCCATTGAATCTTGAATTGCGCCTGCCTTCTATGCTCCCTGGGTTGCGCTCAACACAGTAACCAGAATATTGCGGACTCTGAAACAAAGAACCACGGATCGAATAGCACCGACATTAGCATTCGTACCATTCTGCCCATTCCCCGAATCGGAAACTTTCTGCGTTTGCACGTTCCACCCAATACTCTCCGGTCGCACAACTGAGTTTTTGATGCTTGTCTGGGACATCATGTCCTCCTGACTGTATGACTATCCCACTGAGTCGACTATCCACCGTGGATCCGCGGCAACCAGGAATTAGTGGCCATAATCGGGGCCTCTTGAACGCCGACGTCGTCCCGATCAACGACAAGCAGAAAGTCTTTCTTGCCGGTTCTGGCCCTCCGTCGCCAATGCATCGCGTACAACCTCTGGACGGATCGCATGGTCCGCCCAGTGCTCCAGCAGTCTACGAGCAGCCATGGCGCCCTCCGTACTCGTCTTCTTATGACGGACATCCCGCGGACCAGCGTCGCACATCGAATGCTCCTCAGCCTGCGCTCCCACCCCACGGATACCCGATGAACCCAAACCGTGAGCTGCCGCAGCTCCCACCAGAAGTCCCATATGGCCGACAGGGCAGTTTGCCTGGCCCCGTGCATACCCCTCCAGAAGCCCCCACTCCTCATCCCAGCTTTCGTCCTATGAATGGAACTCCCCATGAGGCCGCCCCTCATTCAGCACCCCCCGACTATCGCTCACGGATGTCTTTTACACCTCAGGAGCCTCACAGCAATGGGGACGCTCCGCTCCCCGCCCACACGTTACCCCCGACTCAGTATCCCACTCCGGTTCCGCATTTGTCGCATACTCCTACGCCGTACGATTCAGGTCTTTACGGAAACCAGGCGTACGGGATACGCCAGCAGCGAAAGGCCGCTCGGGCGCAACAGGTGAATTGTCTCCTTGCAGCGAAGTTAGCTGAGATATTGATCGGGAAACCCTGACTAACTCGTGAGCTTTTGCTGTCTTTGAAGGCCTGCGATCAGTGCCGAACGAGAAAGGCCAAGTGCGATGAAGGCCGGCCTGCTTGTAGCCATTGCAAGGAGAACAACTTGATATGTGTTTATAAAGAAGTTCCCCCTCACAAGTCCGTGGCCCGGCAATTGCCACTCTAATAGTTCGATGGACATGTGCTGACGACGTATCCAGGCAAGAAAAGGCAACACAGCTTCTTCTGGACCGTATCTCTCAGTTGGAAGACGGTCTCATCGAAAAAATCGATCGCATTAATGCACTCCAGGTCGAGCACACGAATCAACTCACTCAGCTGTATCCTCGGTTGAAAGAGGCTAAAGCGATAAGCACCAAGGAGACGACAGAGAAGCAAGCCATTCCTCGGATATCGAAAGCGGACATACCTGATATCTTACAAAAAACGGAAACCAAAGAAGAAGACATGAACGCGATCGTCGGACAGGAGCTTGAAAGAGCCGAAGGGGAAGTGATTCCACAGGGTGAAGACGGTGATCTTTCAATTCCCGTTGAGCATACCACTGCAGCCCACAAGTTGCTTTCGTGGCCGTCTATCAAGGCTCTTCTCGAACCGAGAGAGTACGATGAAGATTATGTTATGAAGCTGGAAGAGGAGCGAGGATTGATTCTCGTTTACAGCCGCGGTGAAGGACACGATACTAGTGAAAGCCCAGCAATGACATTCTCATCATCATCGTCCCGGTCCAACTGGGATCAAAGTTACAGCAATGGTGCTCCTGCTAGCGGCCAGTGGAACCCAGGCGCTGTCCAAAATGGCACTCATCTCAAACCACTCGGACCCAGTATTGATGATTTCGGGATATTCAGCACTGATGCCAAAACCGTTCGTCGTTATCATCAAAGCTACCTGAACCACATGCATAAGCTTCATCCATTTATCAACCTGACCGAATTGAGCGCAAGCATCGAATCATTCATTCAGAAATACTGCTCACCTGACGTTTCTGTTCCGGTAAACATCCTGAACAGCCATACGCCCGGCGACATTCCACGCGGTGCGAAAAGGAAGCGTTCTTGCGATACGCTACATGGTGGCGGATGCGACATCCAGTTTTCTCCTGGTGCCAAACACGAAGGCTCTAGCGGACGTCGCGTGGAGAAGTCACTGGAAAATGCTATTGTTCTCTTGGTTCTTGCACTTGGCAGTATTTGTGAAGTTCCGGGAGCCATCCCTGGTCCAGTTACTGACACGCCCGTGGACTTTCAAAAGGAGCGGATTCCTGGACCCTCTACACGCAGCATGCTATCATCGGCAGATACAGAACTAGTTATGCAGTCCCAGGGAAGTTTCTTCTCGCAGACAAGTAACCATTCATTTTCATCTGCTACCGGGGGGCAGAAGGCTGCTTCCGATCGGTCGCCATACCCGGATAATAGTCACTTAAGGAACGTGGATGTCATTCCTGGCTTGGCATATTATGCGTACGCCGCACAGATCTTGGGGAGTTTGCAAGGCGCGAACGGGCTGTACCATGTTCAAGCAGCCTTACTAGCAGGACTTTATGCGGGACAATTAGCACATCCTTTCCAGAGCCATGGATGGATCTACCAGGCGGCCAGAGCATGCCAAGTGCTTGTCCGATCGTATGTATTTTCCTATTTTACTCTTCTTTCTCTTTTTCACCCTGAACACCAGGAGTTTGCAAGAAAAATCCCGTGCTAACCAGTCTCAGGAAACGGTATGAACAAATGAATGACGGCCCGCTGAAAGACCTATATAACTTTGCGTACTGGACCTGCCTGCAGCTCGAGAGGTAAGCACGTTGCTCTCATTATGCGATCCATGAGTACTAATAAGTCATTCATATAGCGACATCCTTGCCGAACTAGATCTTCCGGCTAGTGGTATATCTCGCGCGGAAGCACGGATTGAGTTGCCAAAGGGCCGAACTCTCTCTCTACCTAACGACCCTGCTGCTCCGAACACCATGATGATGTTTTTCTACTCTGCCCAGATCCATTTGAGAAAGGTTCTGAACCGTGTTCACACCGATCTATACAAAGTCGAAAGTAAGTTGATCTTAGGCAGGCAGGAGCCCTTGGCTGTACTAACGCTTCTCTGCAGAACAGAATGAGAACAGGTGGTCTGCTAACGTACAGGAGATTCTGAGCATGAACCTTGAACTGTGGAGAAGCAGCTTACCTGACATAATGAGATGGAAGGACACGGACCCTCCACATGAGGATATTAATGTGGCTCGGATGCGAGCTAAGTACTACGGTGCACGATACATTATCCATCGTCCACTCCTTTACTGGGCTCTGCATCATTCACATCCCACCGAAAACGGTCGATCGGCATCAGTGGATTCCCCTACAGGATCGGCGATGTCGGGAGCCAAGTCGCAGCAGGTTTCGCCCTCAATGGCGCACAGCCAACGTGCTATCAATATGGCACGATTGTCTAGTGATGTTGGCCCTATGGGTCGATCGGCACCGACGCCAACCCCCGCTCCGACAGGATCGCGACCAGCACTCGCATATCGCGACCTCAATCCGAAGTTACGAAGAGCGTGCAAAGTATGCATAGACTCCGCCATATTGAGTACCGAGGCCTTTGATGGCATCACAGGCCGGCCGGTAGTAACTAATATCTTCGGCACAGCTCATGCGTAAGTGGAGCCCAAAAGGGAGTGTGAAGCCGGATAGTGGACGTCGCTGACCTTGCTGATGCTGTGCTAGTCAATTCGGTAACATGCTGGTATTGTCGGCCACGTATATGTCAAGTCTCTCAGAGCTGGTTGATCGGAACGACCTCGATCGGTTATTTAAGCGAACCATACGCTTTCTCCTCCAAAGCCGCGAGATATCGCCAACCCTACGAGCCGATGCAAAGATTCTCAGCGAGATATACGAGAAGATCTTTGGGGAGCCAGCTGATATCGTGGCTCCGTTATAATACTGACAGCAGGGGCTCAAAATTTTCGCGTTGCCTCAGGGCCATCGAGGCGTAGAGATGGCCCCATGCACCTGATTTTGCTTTTTTGCCTTTTTTTTTTCTTTCTTTTTCTTTTTTCTTTGTTTCTTCACATGAACTTGCGGATCAATACACTTAGCGGGAAAGGAATGTTCCTTGCATCTTTCTCCATAGGATACTAGACCACATCTCCCCGATTGGCATTGTGATACAGCATGTTATATACGGGGAGAGCTGCATGGTGGCTGGCTGGCTCGGTTTCCCCTCGTTGATAATTGGTGATTTCTCGCAGCGTCTGTGATATGCATCTTTGTTCTTTGTCCCATGCATGTGAAAGGGAGAGGCGGCTATCTGAGATTAACATTACCGTCATAGTTCTGGCAATTTTCTGCCATTGATATTTTTGGGATTGGATTGTTGTGGGATCAAATTTTGCTTTTTTTTTTTTTTTATGGAGTTTCTAGTGGCGTCGACTTGCATCCTGCTGTTCGCAGACAGGAAACGGATTGGGAGGGATGTCTGATTGCATTTCAGCGGATCAAGGATTCACCCCGCGTACAGTACACTCGAGGATTCCAATTACGGCCGTACAGTGCATGACTATCTATTTGTTTTTTCTGATAGAAGTTTTACCTCCTTTCTTTTCTGTCCCTCAGTTCCCCCATGAGGGAACCGGGCCGATGTGGGCGTGGAATCGCGTTGGAGACAGAGGATATTTTGAAGACAGGATGATCAGTCAGACTAGGTACCACTGTGACCGATGTAGAGTTTAGTGGCAGATGCTCATTGCACCAAGCAAACGGGCATGGCTTGTTGTCGAGGCCATGAGTGGTGCTCGGCCAGAGCATCCAAATGCGCTGGCATCCCGATTGGGAAATGTTTGATTCGCCCAGATCATCTCGGCTGCTAACGTGAATAGCTCATATGCACCGTGGGCTCCTTTTCGGTCTCTGGCATGGCATGCAGATAATCAATCGCCCGGCCAGTTGTCAGTTTTTGTACACACACCCCATAGTGGGCTCAGCTAATGCTGCATGTCACTCACTCATTGGAAGGGGTGGGTGAGCGGGCCATCCTCGGGTGTTCCTTTAAGATGCGTGACCATCCCGAGCATGCAGTACCCAAAAGGTGAAAACTAGAATTCAGCTGACAACTTCCCTTTGCCAGTAGATACTGAATTGGTGTTGCTTGAGGTGTCTCGGGGTCTGTTGTTGAGGTGGTCGAGTCGCAGCTTACTTAGTAGCACTGAATCCACCTTGCCGATGAGCTAGCTAGCTACCTTCTAGTATCTACTGTGTCTAAATGATCGCTAGACGCGCCCTTCCTCAAGCATAAGTTGCACGCAGGGGGATATGGAGGGAGTGGATGTACTTTGTAATCGATAAGTGGGTGTTTACATGTCTTCCTGACGAGTATTCTTTATTTTATGAGACGTGGTCAATATTGGCGTAGTCATGTTGTTCATTGTTTCAGTCGAAGGAGTGTCTGCACGGCTGAGATTAGAGAGGTATGTCGTGCATGCAGATGTTGGATGTATGTAGTTAAGTAAAGTTCCTGCTGCTAGATAAACTAATTTGTATTAATCGGGATTTCGCATAGGAGGTTAATTTTTCTTGTTCGGTAAGCGTATCTTTATTTCCTTGAATAGGTTGTGAACAGGTTGTATGCATGAAGGATGTGCTTTGAAGTGTTAAAAGCGTAGTAGTTACATGTTTGGAAGTTACTAAGTAAGTACTAGACTTGGGTACGTAGAGGAAGTCAGCTCAGCTCTGAATGGGACGATATATGACGTATCAGCTAATGAAGGAGCTTAAGTGGCAGCAGTCACTGAAGTGGTTGCCAATCGGGCGATTTGGGGAAGGAAACTACTTACTTAGTTAGTACTTAGTTGAGACTAGGAGGATCCCAGTAAAAGAAAGTAAGTCATGAAAGGTCAGGAATGAATGAATGAATCGTGGTCCAGCCAGCCTCTTCGATGGGCCCCGGCACGTGCCCGGGACTCCCCGGCCACCTCCCCAGCCTCACCGCGAGTTTTGTTCATTTCCTTCCGATTCCCTCGCATTTCGCTGGTTCCCTCGCAGGAAATGGAAGGATTGAGAGAAGGGCTTGAGTGTGCCATGACCTCAGACTAACTTCTTGTACTGTAAGTGCATTCTCACCATCTCCATCTCCATCTTTCCCCTTCAGATCCGATGAATGCTGCCATCACCACCCGCCCGCATCTGATCGATCGCAAAACATACCCCACATTCCTTGTTGTTTAGCACGTCAGAGATTCGCAAGTCTAGAAAAGATTCCTATCATCATCATCTTATCATCTCATGCATTTTATATCATCCTTCTTTGGGTTACATTTTTTTCATGGTCTCATACTTACTACTCTGTAACTAACTACCTTTTGGATGATGAGATTATTAACCCAGCCCGAAACTAGTTACTTACTCACGGACTCCCTCGCTCGTTGCTCATCCACCGTGCCCCATCCTGGCCCATCACGCTAAAGCTGTTAGTGGCTGATTGTCTGGAGCAACCGAGCGCTTGCCAGCCCGCCTCTTTTTCTTCTGTTGCTTTTGTGCTGAAAGGCTGACCGTGGTTCTCTGGCTTTTGGTCTCCGCTCCAGCTTGGGGGACCCTCCGACTTCCCGAGAAAAAAAGAACCACGGTTCACTTGTTTACTTTCCTCCCGCCCGTCGCAAAAACAATCGCCGCCGATCTATACCCGCCCGCCTCTTTCTTTCTCATCTTCAATTCATCACCTCTTTCCCTTCCACTCCCATCTTCACCTCGCTCATACGGTCTCTCCTTTCTCCATCTAACGACCCCGTTACGATTGTTACGATTTCTTTTATTCATCTTTAATTCTTTTACCCTCCTTTCCCTTTCAATCCACTCCTGCTTGGTTCGATTGCTCAATTAGGCGACCGCGTCTACCCTCTATTCCACATGGTTGCCTGAGTCGCTAGAGCTTTGATCGCTCTCTGCCCACCATGTTCAAAGCCCTTTTGGGCGGGGGTCGCTCGTCCTCGGATGTCCGCAGCTCCTCGAGCTCCAAGAGTAGCAGCCGCCGCAGAACCGACTCGAAATCTTCGACGGTAAGCCGCAAGTCCTCACGGGGTGACGACCGTGATCGTGGCTTGGGTGATCTGTCCAACTACCGATCCTCCAGCAGCCGGAATAAGCGCTATGCTCCAAGTGTGGCAGGCGACTCGGTAGCCTCGAGCTATGCGACAGCAGACCAGGGCACCCCCATCGAATCCGATCGGGTGGTGGTCGAACGCGCGCCCCGGCGTCAAGACTCAAACGACACCACCGACCGTCGCGATCGATACCGAGACAATGGAGACGGAGAAGGGAAAAGCTCCCACAGGCGCGAACGAGCCCGGTCGCCGAGTCGTGAGCGTGAGCGTGATGGCGATCGGCGGGAACGACAACGTACTCAGTCAGGCGATCTGTATGCATCCCCAGTAATTCCGGGCATGCCTCCTTCCCCTGGCGATTTCGCCACCGCGAGCCCTCATACGTACCCTCCAGTTACTGAGGCAATGCCAACCACTTCAATGCCCAGTCCGCCGCATGCAACCGCATTCTACGACCCTCATGTAACACAGCAGTTTCCTGGCCAGTTCCCGACATACGTTGCTGAGCCTTACCTACCGCCAAACCCTGCAGGAGAAGCAGCTGATTATTACGGTGATCAGGGACAGTCTGTCCAAGACCAGCCCGGGGTTCGACCTAAACCTCCGTTGGTTGCCGCCAGCGACCAAGCGCATCTCATGACAGCATCGCCTACCGCAAACCCACCGCCAGAGCCAAGTAGCATGGGCCAGGTCGGCGCTGCTGCGGCCTACTTTATGGATGACGCTGAGTTGGGAATGGAACAGCCCGAAGCAACACCATCTGCCTCTGCCCCGAAACCACCAAAATTGTCAAGACCGCCAAGGCCCTCGGTACAGACGGCTGGAATCTCTAGCCCACCTGCCGTTACCACTGCAACGACGATGTCAGGAGCTGAGGTTATGGATCCCCCAGGGCACACTATCTCGGAATCCCCTGCAACCTACATGCCACCTACCACATCCAGCCCTCCAAAGCCTCCTCATTCCCATGGAGGGGGTGTTGCAGTTGGCGCCGCCGCCGCCGGTGCAGCAGCCGGTTATATGATGAGCCAACATCATCAGTCCTCCGCAAGCGTTGAGCATTCTTCCCAGTACAATATGCAAAACTACGAGGATGTACTCCCGGCCTACCCAGAAACCCCGTCATTTCCCCCTCCGCAGAACATGTCACCCTTTGCTGCAGGACCTGCGGCAGCGGCGGCGGCGGCGGCGGCGGCGGCGGCGGCGGGGTATGCGGCAAGTCCGCTACACCCAGATCATGCTGCAGTATACCACGGTGCTCCTTTCCAATCCGGAGGTTTGGCTTTTCAACAACGTCAACAAGGCCCCTTGGACAAATTCATCAATTTCTGGAAGGACCCAGAAGGCGTCGGCATGTTCGAGGATTACACGGAATCTATCGGGGTTTGCAAATATTGCTTTGAGCCCGGCACGACATCTCAAGACGCACCTCGCAGGCATAACCATAAGCCTCGCCGTCGCTCTGCTGATCGGTACAGTAATGGATCGCGTGTTGATAAGGCAAGCCGCTACTCGTCGTCGGAGGACGAAGGGAGGCGTCGCAAAAGGTCGTCGAGAAACTCATGGTTGCCCGGGCTGCTTGGTGGATATGCGGTTAAATCCATCTTCAGTAGTAAGGAGTTCGACGAGTCTTATAGCATTCGAACGGGTGAGGTGGCGAGCTCTCGGCATTCGATTCACGAAAGTGAAGGCGCTTCCACAGCTGGTCGACGAAGCCAGACCTCTCGCGGTGTTTACAGACGGTCCCATCGAAGCCGATCGCGGGAACATACCGATCACAGCTCCTATCATTCGGACTCAAAACTCAGCAGATATGAAGGATCTCGACTACGTTCTCGGTCTCGCTCCCGTTCTTCATCTAGAAGTCAGCGACAGGCTGCCCTGAGGAATGCGGCCCTGGGTGTGGCAGTTGGAACAGCGGCCGTGTCAGAATACGAATCCCGCCACAGAAGCAGGAGCCGCAGTGCATCTTCGAGGGGAAGGAAGCCCAGAAAGGCATCTTCTTCTGATGAATCTTTCGTGGATATTTCGAGGCCCGCCCGAAAGACTGTGGGTAGTGGCTTCAGTTCGTTCTTCACTGCATCATCCGAGAACCGCCGCAAGCGCCGGACCAAGAGGCGCAAGAGCATCTTCTCGTTCAGCAATAATAATTCTTCTTCATCATCACTCGATGCGGATCTGGCGTTTGGGTCTGCATATGCGAAGCGCCAGTCAGGTAAGTCCAACAGGCGAAGCAAGAAGAAAACGGATACAGATATGGATGCTGCCTTACTGGGTCTAGGCGCAGCCGCCACAGCACTGGCCGCCTCATCTCATCGAGGACATCGGCGCACTGGGGAGATCCTTGTCGCCAAGGAGTCTCGATCCGGTCGGTCTGATTATGAGTCATCTGCTGCTAATGATGAAGGCTGGGAAGATCTTGACTCAGGTGACCAGTCCTCGTCAAGTGTCACCTCCGGCCTTGCGTTCGGCGAAAGTGGTCATTTCCCCAGCACTGACTCTCACTCGTCTGATTCCGGAACATCGAGATGGCCTTGGAATTGGGGAAGCAAGAAGATTAAGAAGAAGCAGAAGAAGAGAAGGTCTCGCTCCTCGGAGAACCGCTTCCCCGCAGAAGCTGCGGTCGCAGCTGGTCTCGGTACGGCCGCCTTAGCATCTGCATACCACCGGGACTCCAAGGTGTCCAGTCACGATGCTGCAAGTAGTACTGGAAGCCTTCAACATGTGGCTCCTATTCCCACCAGTGACCCTTCGCGTTTCGACGCCATGAAGGTGTCATCTCAACCTCCTTCCCAGCCGACATTGGTCCGACCAGGGCCCATTCCCCTGCAGCAGCCACAGCCAGTGACACCGGTCTCGCAGGCGGTATACACTTCTCAAGGCGAATCCATCCCCTCCTATAGCGTACCTGATATACACCCTACTCCTGCAAGCGCTTTCATGCCTTACGAAACCCCATCGAGAAGCGACAGGTGGAACCAGAGGACCGCAGACTATGCTGAACGAAGTGATATCTCTTCAAGAATCAGTCGGGCACACCGGCGTAGTGACTCCTCTCCGGTCTTTCACGCAGAGCCGCTTGAGAGAACGTCCACGTCAAGCTTTAGACGTCGCTCGACATTGAAAGACCAGGCCTCGGTACAGTTTGACTTGACTGAGGAGCAGGCTAACAAGGAGCGACGTGCAAATCGCCTCGAGAGTCTGAAACGCGAGGGCGATGCCGGTGAAGGAGTGCGACTCGTTGATAGAGAGCAAGAAATGGCGCTTCGGGATGCTGAGCGTCGAGCGAGCCAGCAGAGAGAACGTGAATATGAAAAGTCAAGAACCGAGGAAGAAAGTTCACGAAGCGAGAAAGATTCCTCGTCATTGATAGGTGCTGCTGCTGTAGGAGCGATAGGTGGTGTTGCTTTTGGCACGATGCGTTCAAGAAGTTCGAACGATGATTCCTCCGAGACCGCGAGCCAACGTCGGCACGAGGAGCGTCGTGAAAAGCGTCGAGCAGAGAGGCGCCGCGTTTCCGATTCAGAGTCTATTGCATCAAGTCTGCCAATGTCGGAAAGTGGAAGAACCGTGACAGATGTGCCTTCGCAGATGGACCGCCTGCCAGAGGATGTGAGGCCCCGGCAATCCCGCCCACTTCCTCGCACAAAGCCCGTTTACGAGGACTATGCTCAATTCTTCGCCCCTGAAGAGCTACGCTACAGTCCTGATACCTACACACGCCGAGAGCCCACCTCGATGCCAACCATTATCGAAGTAGAGCCTGCCAACGAATCTGCTGTTGTAACAGAGGAACCACACCCTGATTACAATGGCTTGCCGTGGCCTGTACCCGGACTAACGCTTACTGAGCCAACACCCCCCCATAGCCAGGTTGGCTCCGCCAGGGCGACGCCAATCATATTGATCCCTGGACGGCACGAAGAGGAGAACAGTTTTGAACGGCAAACAACCGGCTCACGAGTATCATGGGGCAAGCATGAGACGCATGAGTACGAAGTGCCCTCGACATCTTCCGAGCATGAATCTATCGACCAGGAGACTAGAGTTCTCGAGCACATTGAAGAGGTTGAGCCTATTACCGCAGACACTGCACGGGAGATGCCGCCAAGCTCCTCTACCCAATCTGCAACTAAGGAGGCCCCAAGCATGGTGGGAGCAGATATCGAGTTCGCGGCTGCACTTGCTGCTGCAACTGCAGCTGCAGGCTTTGACCCTTCGCTTGTAACGGATGATCCCACCTTCCATACCAGGCGCTCTCCTCCTACCTCGGAGCCGAAGGTGCAGTTTGTGTCACCCTGGGAAGAAGCGCCCGTGCCACGGTCCGTGCCTCATGGATTTGTGGAAGGCGAAGTCGAGACGCCAGACGATGACGAGAACATCCAGATGGCACCAGAGTACCGCATCGAGGATGGTCCCCTCTTTTCAGAGCCTAGACCTCGTACTGGTGAAGAGCTTGCTAATGAGCCCCGGCAATCTATTGCGCAAGAAGTTATCGAGCACCTCAGCCGCAGGAAAGAGCGTAATGCTAGCGACAGCCCTGCTAATCAGCCAAACCTGGAGCCCGCCAGCAAGGGCGTTTCTGAGATTCCCGTGGAGGTCCTTTCTATGCCCGGTGGTTTCGAGCCAGAAGAGTCAATGGAGAAGCAGGGGAAAACGAGCGATTCGACCTCCACGCAAGAGCGCGATTCTCCTTACTTCGTGTCAGGGCCTGGAACCAAGGAGGATGGCCCTTCGCCATTGCGAGACACTCCAGAGCAGAGCAGCGGTGACATCGAGCCAAACGACGATGACTTTGATCCAATCACAGTCGGGGCTGATGGAGGTGAAGGGAAGAAGAAGCGACGGAAGAGGCGTTCCAAGCGCAGTAGTAGCGACAACTATGAAGACGCAGTTTCCATCACCTCTTCGCCCGCCAGGCTGGAAGAAAAGACGAAGGAGACAAAGCCCGGCGGTTTCTTGAGCAATCTTTTTGGGTCAAGAGTTTCAGCACCGGTAGAAGACAAAGAGACATCCTTTGCTGATAAACATGCCTCTCGTGAAGTCCAATCGGAGATCGGGTCTGGACGTAGAGAGAAATCATCGCGGCATCGCAGCTCCAGTCGAGGAGACGGGCTGGATGGCGAGTCTCGCAAGCAGGATGACGCGGAGAACATTAACGTTGAACATTATAAGTCTAGCAGGCAACGAAGGGAAGAGAGACGTCGACAAAGATACGAAGACATGATGGAATCTGGTAAATCGTCGGAGTTTGAGAAGGTATAGTGCTTGGTTGTTTTTCCCATTACCTGTAAATTTTGGCTTTGCCTTGGCTATTCCCATATCCGTTTGACAGTTCACGTACAGCGCATATACTAAGATTATCTCTCTTCTTCTTCCATGTATAGGATCGGGAACAATTTCAGGACGACGAGCAACAGTCTTTTTTAGAGGAGGGCCCCGGAATGCCAGTCAAGGTAGACGAGGGTGATGATCATCGTGGTGCTTCGGGGCGGCTGGATCCTGATATCACAGGGTTGGGACTCGATGTCCTTGACTCCCGGCCACGGAGTCGCTCTGCATCGCCGCCTGCCTCGGAGAAGACCGCCAACCCCGCGCCCACGTCGCAAAGTAGACCAACTTCCCCTGAATTGGCCCGGTCCCAGGAAGAGAACCAAGGCCAACGATCTCGGCGGTCGTCTGTGTTGCGGTCAACCGAGTCACCTACTGCCGTGCCACTGCACTTCCGTCGACCACCAACGTCACCTCGAGCGAATCGGTCTCCTTCCGTTTCTTCGGTCGTCGCTCCTTCCCCTGGCTCTCCGACACAGGGTCGCCGCCGCCCAGCTTCTACCGAGTTCAAGAATTCTCGTGAAATCCGGCCCTTGTGGCTCGTTGAGCGCTTTGGTGCTAGCAAGTCGGAGGCTCCCTCCGATGAGCCCCTCCCTTCATTGCCTTCGAGCAAGACTTCTTCAGCAAACGCGTCTGTGGAAGACCTCGCAGCTCTGCCAGATGTGAAGAAGTGGGAAATGGTTGACCTGAGCGAACACGTTCAGGGACCGCCCCGGGCTATGGCTGTAGAGACCTCTGCTGCACAGAACCAATCAAGCGATGAGGGCTCGTATGATTTCCTCGATTCTCAACAAGGTACTCCGACCGCCGCTTCGTTCGGTCAAATTCCTCACCATCCTCCTTCCAGGAAGGAGAAGCTTAAATACGAGTTCCATTCGCCCTCCGAGCTTCTGCAGGATGTCAGCGTGCACCAGGAGTTGCCACCATCCCCAGAAATTGGCCCCCTTCCCTCAGCAGAAGGTTCTGCAGTTGGTGTGAAAGAAGATATTGGAAGTGAGCGCGTGGAGGCTCTCCCATCACTTCCTGAAGTACGCCCGTCTACGCCTGAAGACAGAGTGCTCCATGGCGAAGGTGTGGCAGAAACTACACCAACACAGACAAGAGATGATTTTGCAAAGTACGAACCCATGACTGATGTGCTATCTGGAGGTGATGCTGGTACAGGCGATGATAGTCCACTCGACTCTCAGCGCTCCGCAGAGCAGATTACTCCAGAGAAGGACCAAACTCTCGAGGAAGGCGATCACAATGCCAAAGCTGCTGCAAGTGAAGACCTTCCGGTCCAGATCCCTACCTCAGATCTCCTGACGTCAGAGAAAGATCGATCGATTCAGTCGGCCCAACGGAACACACCTGTAGACGTTGCGGCTATGGTCAGCACGGCCGTGGCAGCCGTTGCTGGTTCTGTCCTGGGCAAGCCAGACCAAACTGAGGAACCACAAGCTCGCGAAATTGATCATGCCAAAAACGAGATGAGTCTGCCTGAGGAGCCAGGCAACTTCCAGGTTGATTTCACCTCAAAGGAAGCAGGTTCCACGCCCATTATTACTGGCACAGATTCTCAAGCCGTGCCTGAGAATGTCGCACCTGCCCTGATCGTTGATGAACCTGTTCAAGGAAAGGCGGATGTCGATACGACTTCCACCGCCGTAAATGCTGGAGCAGAAACGGAGGAGCACAATCCGGAACAAGTCAATGCCGGGGATGTGGCAGATGCTAGTCACCCGGTGCCTGAATATGCTAGCAAGGCCTTGGACGACATTGTTGACATTGCGGCAGAGCCACACGTTGAGATTGAGGGACAAGAGAAATCCGCGCCACGTGAGGAAGCTGTTGTGGAGAGTCCGGAGCTGGTGGCCACAGACGAGACCAGGGTTGCTGACCAGGAGATCGCTATTCAGTCTGAAGAAACCCAGGTGGATGTATTACAATCCTGTGAAGACTCATCAGAGGCTAAACAGGAACCGGTGGAGGCTGCTACAGGAGACGTCACGGAAAACCATGAACCTACTCCCGCCGACACTGAAAAGAATGCTGGTGAGCCCACACAGGATCAACCCGAAGGACTAGGCGCCAGTGGGCCTGAGGCGATATCCGTCCAGGATACTCCCGTCGAGGCGAAGGAGCCGGAGGGAGAAAGGGCTCTTGTGGAGACAGAAATTTCTCAGGAAGTGCCAGTAAGCGACTTCGCTGGACCTACTGAGGGCGAAAAAGAGCCATCCCTATCTGAGAAGGCTCCTGAAAACGAGCATCAGGAGCCGGAACCTATCAAGACCGACAATACTCTCCTCAGCTCGGATCCCGCGGCCGAAGCCGCAGGTGACGCTACGAACGAGCCCCTCGATAAAGAAACCGAAGAGCCTGTCGCTGATGTATCTACGTCTTCGACGTCGAAAAAGAAGAAAAATAAGAAGAAGAAGAAGAAGGGCAAGAGCGTTGACCTAGGCACTCCCGAGACTACCCCAGCTTCGGATGAGCCAACTACATCCCAGGAGGAACAGAATGGGCAGAATTCTACTGAACCTGCGCTATCTGAGCAGGTGCCAGAGTCCACAGTTCAGGAGCTAGGACCGGTTGAGCCTGCTGCTGCTATCGACGAGATAGCCACCGAGACGGCGCCTTTACCTACCGCAGCTGAGGCTGACCCAGAGCCCAGCTTCCAAGAAACAGCACCCGCCGAGCACCCTACGGTGACCGCAGAATCGACAGGGGAAGTTGCACTTGAGCCTAGAGATGATGAGAAGCTAGTGGAGATAGAGACAAAAGAGCCATTTCCAGCGGAACAACCTGCTTTAACCGAAGCGCCTGCTGCGGAAAGTGAGGAGCAAATCGAGCCCACATCTCAAGAAGTGCCTACTCCTGGTGACACTTCAATCACCGGTGAAGCTTCAGCAGAGATCAATAAGCCAACCGAGCAGGGCGCCCAAGAGCCGCAACTGGCGGATCAAATCATACCTGAGGAGTCAGAAGTGAAGACGGAAGGAATGGACGATGTCAACCGAGACATTTCAGCCCCCGAACAACCTGCTGCGAATATGCCTCAAGATACGCCTGCCGCGGAAGAACCAAGCACTCTACAAGAAGAAACTGTAATAGACCAGCCTAAGGCAGAAGAGACCCCTGCAGTTCCCGAACCACAGCCTGAGGTTGAAGCAGCACCTCCTGCTGACGCCGCAGAGTCTGCGGACGCACCAGGGTCCTCTAAAAAGGCCAAGAAAAAGAAGAAGAAGAAGAGTAAAGGTGCATCTCAAGACTTGACCGCAGAAGAGGCTGTTAATGCCGAAGACACTAAGCCTTCCGAAGATTCTACGGCTGTTCAAGACAACACCGAGGTTACTAAAGCATCTGCGGGCCTAGAGGCAGCTCAACTAGCTGAGGAGGCTGTCGTTAAGCAGGCGGCAGACACGAGCGAACAACCCCAGGAAATCGAGATGAAGACACCTCTCGAGGACGACGCTACGGACAACCAGGCCAAGCCAAGTGACGAGGCAGCGGCAACTACTACGGGTATAGAAGATAGTGAGCCCTCCGAGAAGGGTGCCAAACTTGCAAACGAGGAGACTAGTCAGGCTACGGCAGCTGAACCGGACGTGCCTACAGTGGCTGATGTGCCCGAAACCTCACCGGCCGACAATATCCCCCGCCATGCCACAGAATCTACGGAGGATGCCAATAACTCCCAGTTGCATGAGGAAACTACAGCACCTACTGAGCCTGTTTCTGCTCCTATGGCGAGCCATGATGACTCTGCAGATGTTGTGCAGTCGGAAGAGAATGAGGCGTCGGCTTTGGAGCATCAGCCTGAGGAGACACCTAAGGCTGAGGGTACAATTACAATACCGGAAGAAACTTCGCAGGAGCTCACCATGGCGAACGAAGCCATTGAGTCAGAGCCTGTTGAGTTCGAGAAAGTAACAGAGCAGCTGCAAATGGACGAAAACCTAGAAGCCAATACCCAGGCGCAGGAGAAAGAACAGCCGTCCGAGGGTCAGGAAGAAAAAGACGTCCCAGCGACCGGACCCGAGCTGCAGAAGAACGACACGGAATTCGCGGACTTACCTGCTGCCAATTCAGCGAAAACAATTCCCGAGCCAGCTATACCCGAAGATAATTCTCAGGAAGCCATTGAGGAACCAGATACTTCTCTGTCACGCAAAAGTAGCAAAAAGAAGAAGAAGAACAAGCGCAAGAGCGCTGCCGCAACTTCACTAGAGACAGAGCCGACCGAGAATTCCCAGCCAGCCTCTTCGGCTGAAGCTGCTCCCGAAGCTCAACCTGCTACGGAATCTGCGCTTGCTCCTGAGGACGTGGCTGTTGTTGACACTGGGGCTGCCCTCGAAACCGAATCTGCCCTAGAACCTGAAGTTGCAGCTGAGGTTGAAGCTACTCCCGAAACCGAAGCTGCTCCGGAGCCTGAAATTGCTCCTGAGACTGAGGCCGCGACCGCGAGTGAAACAGTGCTCCATACAACTCTGGCTGGTGAAGAGCCCCCCGAGTGGAAGCTTCCAGATGAGGCTGGCGACGAAATCAAAGAATTGTCAAGCCATGTTGCGGAAACCGAAAGCAATGAATTGAAGCTTTCTGAGGGAGAACAGCCTGAGACAGGCGACTTGGCTGGGGAAACTCGAGAGCTTCAACCGGAAGAGACAGTAGAGGAGCAGCCGAAGAAGAAGAACAAGAAGAAGAAGAAAAATCGCAAATCTTCCGCCCTGGACGAAACCGAAGCTGAGCCTGAGCCTGAGCCCGAAGCTGAGCCTAATCAGCCCGAACCCAGTCAAGAAGACTCCGCCGAGCCCCCGCTCCTCCAAACAAGCGGTGAGCTGCCATCCGCCGCCCAGCAAAATAATGAGGCTTCCGAGGTTGTTATAGCGGAGCCCCTCGCCGATGCCACTGTTAGCGACTCAACCCTGCCGGTGGAGCAGACCGAGACCAATGATGAGGCACCACATGTGCCCGATCAATCGGCGGTCGAGCCGGCTCCTGAACTCGACCCTGAATCTGAAGCGGGGAGCTCTACACCGACTGGAAAAAAGAGCAAGAAGAACAAGAAGAAGAAGAGACAAAGCCTGCCTGCGACGCCTGACGAGAGCCTCGCACCTGTCGAGCCTCCCCTAGACAACACTGACCCTACGGTTGAACCAGCGGAAGTTCCCGTCGCTGCCGAAGGTTCCGGCCCCACAGAGCACGAGCAAGAACAACAAGAGGCAGTTCAAGAGACAGAACCCATCGACACAATTGAGGCCTCTGTAGAGCAAACCACTGAAGCACCGCCCATGACTGCTGCTCAGAGGAAGAAGGCGAAGAAGGAAAAGAAGAAGCAGCAGAAGCAGCAGGCCGAAACCGCTGACATTACGTCGGCGCCCGAACCAGAAGCTGTGGCCGTGCCCGAGGATGCTCCACCAGAAGACCCAGCTGTCGAGGAGCCAAAGTCTCTGGATGGAAAAGTGGATCTTCCGACGAACGAAAACTTAGAGGCAAGCGAAGGGCCCCCTTTAGAGCAGTCTAAGGAAGCCCCTACTGAAGAAGAGTCTCCCGCCATTGCAGTCGAAAAGTCGCAGAGCGATTTGGCTCAAGATGCAACCGTACCTTCTGAAGATGCCGTACTGGAGAATACGGAGTCTGCAGACGCTGCAGAAAACCAGCATCACGACGGAACTTTCACCGATGCTGAGCCAGAAAATTCAGCGGATGGCGTATCGAAATCTGAAGCTACTTCTACAGAGGAGCAAACTCAGGATGACGCTGAGAGGAACAATACCGATGAGGTGACTGCAACTGAGACAGAGGCTCCAGCAACAGAAACCGCGGATGCCGTTCATCAAGCGCCTCAAGGCGACGAGCCATCAAAGGAAAATGCCGAGCTCACCGACTTACCAGAAGAGCAGCCCGAGCCCAAGAACGATGGACCCGTATCTGAAGCAGATGCGGCACAAGAAGGCCAGACAAGCATGGCTGATACTGCTGAAAATGGTGCTCCGATCGAGAAGAATATCGAAGCAGAAACAGCAGCCATTGGAGCTACCGTATCAAAGGATGATGTCTCTACAAGCGTAGAGGCCTCTGAAGAATGGTCTCCAGCGGAACTGGCTGCTAGCGTTGACATTTCGGAGCAAGGCAGAGCCGACCAAGATACAGCTGCTGACGCGGGCCACGAAGAACCGGTTCAAGAAGAAATCCAGCCTACATCTTCTACCAAATCAAAGAAAGATAAGAAAAAGAAGAAGAAGCGTCAGTCAGTCACTCTTGATGAGTCCCAGCCTGCACTCGCGCAAGGGGATGAGAGCAACGAAACCTCACTTGAGGCAGGCAGCGGGCCTACTGACACTCCCGAGGACATCAGTAACTCTGCTGTGACCGAAAATGTCGACACTCCTGAGAACACTGTTTCAGAACCGCCAGCAGAGAAACCTAAGGACATTGAAACTGCATCAAGTGCGCCGGCTGAACCTACTGAGCCTGTTCAAGACTTCCAGGAGTCATCGAAGTCCAAAAAGAAGGCGAAGAAGGACAAGAAAAAGCGGAAGTCGGTTTCTTTCGCAGACGCGGAACCAGAATCGCAACCTTCTGAGCCCAGCGATTCTGCGGCCGATGCAATCGGCGTCGGTCAGCACGATGATGAGCCTGTGCCCAAAGGAGACGCTCATTCTGAACTGTGCCAAGATTCCCATGATGCGGAGTTAAGTCAGTCTCAGGAGGCTGAGCCTGCTTCGGAGCAGCCCGCTGAAGGAACACCTCTTGAACAAACACTTGATTTGCCGGATGAAAGTCAAGCCACTGTTTCAGATGCCATTGGTCTTGAAGACGTTGGACAGCACTCATCCGAACCTATGGCTGAGGAGAAAATCGAAGAATCTGAGGATCCGGTGACTCTACCGTCATACGAGGTTGATGCCGCAGAGAAGACCCCGAAGTCTGAGTCGGTTGAAGATCCTTCTGGGACTCCCAAGGAAACAGGAAAAGAGGATGAACCAGCGGCAGACACCATGGCCACGGGAACAGCGGAACAACTGCAGCCCGAAGGGAGTCCGGAGGCCAATGATGCACAACCTTCTGCCACAGAGGCTGATACTCAGCCTGTGAATGCAACTGCTGAACAGGACAGTGGCTCTTCTAAGTCCAAGAAGAAAAAGAAGAAGAAAAAGAAAAGCATGACTACAGAGGCAAACGAAGATACTGGTGCAGATGATGGTCCGAGCGAGCCAGTTACACCAATTGATCCCGATACTCCCGCAGATCCTGAGCTATCTACCGAGCCTGAAACCCCAGTCGGACCTCAAACGCCGCTTGAACCTGAGTCTGCAGTTGAACCTGAAACCGTGGTTGAGCCTGAGACGCCTGTCAACGCTACAATCCCTGCTCTGCATGACTCTGAGGTAGTTGGTCCACAACCCGAAGATCCTGAGAAGGAGACCCCTCCCATGTCAGCCAAAGCGAAGAAGAAGGCAAAGAAAGACAAGAAACGCCAGTCCAAGAGCCTAGCCGATGCTACAGAGCCTGCTGATGAGACTCGCCATTCGAGCGACGCCCAAGTGCCCAGCGAAACGAAGACCGCGGAACAATCGCTCGAAACGGCAAATGTACCTGCTGAAGATGACGGTAAAGACAATCAGTCCCACGGCACCGAAAACCACGGCGAGAACGATAAAGATCTGATTTGGACTGATGACATGGTATCTCCGCAGGTAGAGCAACAGCAAGCGACTTCTTTCGCTTATCCACCCCAACTCGAGCATGAGAAAACCGAAGACGACCCAGTTTCCATCCCCCCCGATGAAGTACTTAAACCCGTTGAGCTGGATGCCAATATATCAAGCCAAAATGAACAATTATCACTCAACGAGCTGGAGGAGTCGGGTGATGCGCACGAAAATTCAAATACGCAGCCCGCTGAAAGTATGGCCAAGCCAGATGATGGAACAGGGCAGACGTCAGTGGAGGAGCAAGGAGAGTTCAGCACCGACCGAAATGTGGTCGAAGATGTCTTCACTCAGGATGTGGTAGAGGAGAAAGAGCAGGCGTCGATTGGAGAGGGCGCTGGGCAGGAAGATGAACAGCTTGTCAAAAAGGACGAGTCGCTTGGCGTTAGTCCAGAAAACGAGCTGGCGGACGAGGCTACGGAGATGCGTGTGGAAGAAGTCATTCAAGCTCCGGAAATCACGCAGCAAGGGGAGTCTGTCGAGGGGGCAGCTGAGATTGAAGATTCTACGACCAATGTACCATCAAAGAAGAAGAGCAAAAAAGAAAAGAAGAAAAAGCGTCAGGCAGAGCAGACAGCCAGCCGGGACGAAACCGAACAGGGTGTGTCAGTCCAGGACAATGATCAAGCAAGAGGCACGGCTATTCCCGACGAGCTACCCGTGGAAACCGCAGCTCCCAGTATTGAACCCGGCCCTGACGCACCCTTTATGCCAGCCGGGTCGCCAATGAGCGAGGAGGAGCCAGCAGTACACGACCTTGAAACAGCCGCTCCTGTTGAGGGTCACGGAGAGGAAGCTGAACACCCAAATGATGTTCCAGTTGAATCTGAGCTTGATTCAGGAGATAAGCTTCTTGATGCTTCTACCATTGTTCAACCCGAGAAAGACACCCCTGAGGAACATGCTATTTCCGAAGGCGTTACACCGGAGGCTGCCGAAGGAGAAGCCGCAGTCGATGTTTGCGAAACCCCTGCAGAACCAGTTGCGAAGACGAAGAAAAACAAGAAGAAGAAGGGTTCAAGTCAAGTGAAAGGGGTAACTGAACCTCAGGAGGCAGCTGAACCCCGTGTCGAGAGCGAAGCAGTGCCGGGCAATGAGCTAGTCGACCAACAGGAAGTGACAGAGGCACCTTCCAAACAGGTCTTGGAGCCCACAGAAGACAAGGACAGCTTAGATGCCGTGCAAGATGACGCAACGTTGAACGAAGTTGTTGATGAGCCAGCTACTTCAGCTGACAAGACTCTCGAGCCAGCACCGGAAGATTTAGGATTTCCAATGGAGCCAGAGCAGTCCCCTCAAGGCAACACGGTCAGGGATGAAGACAATAACACCTCATCTGTCGCAGAAGCAACGGCTGCCTTCCCGAGCGATGTGGCCCAGGATGAGACAAACAAAGAGGCAGTCCTCACTCCTAAAGAATCTAAGAAGAAAAAGAAGAAAGCAAAGAAACAGGCCAAGGATGAGCAAAACAGTCCCACGCTTGCACCAGCTGAAGGCGCCGTTACCGCGGACGAAGGCTTGGTAGGGTTGACATATACTCTTGATACCACCCGCTCCCCTGTCGAAGAACCGAGCAATGCCCTCCATGATAAGCAATGGGACACTCCCCCCGCGCAGGATGATGGAGACAAGGAACAAAACCAGACCTCACAGATTGAGGAGGAACCAGTCCGCAGCGCAGAAGAATTTGACGAACACCGGGAAGTGTCTACTGCGGAGAGACAAGGTGTGGTTGTTCAGCAAGAACTAGAGTCGGCCAATGCAGAACAGGATACCAAAACACTGACAGAAAAGCATGATCTTGCGAAGACCGAAGACCTGTCAGAGAACATTCCGGATCAGCCAGAGGCATCGGCTCGCCTAACGAAGAAGCTATCCAAGAAGGAACGCAGAAAGGCCAAGCAAAGGGCGGAGCAGGAGCTTGTAGAGTCGGATAGAGGACAGCAGCCAGATTTTGACGCTGGTGCTTCAGCGGACCCGATCCCGGTCCAGGAGCAAGTGACTGAAGTACCAGACGCGCTGGCTGCTGAACAGGCTAAGATGGACGATGTCTCTCCAGGATTACCCTCTGGGGAAGAAGAGAAGCGCCTGGAAAGCCAAACCCTCGATGTCAAGAACCCAGAAGGTGAGCAACCCCACAAGAAGGATGCCACCAGTTTTCTACAACAGGAAACTGAGACCCCGGCTTGGGAACAACGCGCACAAGATGATGACTCTTGGCCTATAATAGACTGGGAGAAAAGCGAAGTCGATGCTACCGAACGATCACCCGATTCCTCACCCGAAGCTCGTGCTGTCCCGTTCGAGCCAGGCATTGCAGACTTTGATGAGAACGCAATCCCGGAAGGGGTGATCCGACATCCAAGCGCATCAACTGCGACAGGGAAAACGACCGCCAGAGCATTCCAGCAAATCCGAGGCGACGTACAAGCTACCTCTGAAGCAACTACTGTTCCGCCAATTTCACCATCTACCGCACTTGTTATCGAACACTCCATCTATGCAAAGACTAGCAGCGAGTCCCTCGGTTCGGAGTCGCAGAAGCAAAGCAAAGTTGCCAGCATCTTTCCTGAACTGGAACGGGGATTTTTCCGTCGACCAGCTCCCGTTGAGCCGTCCGAGTCAGCAAAAGATGGGGCTGAGGAAGAGACTATTGACAAGGAAGCAATTCGCGACAGCGCGATAGTCTTGGAGGCGCCCATCAGCACGGCCAACTCCCCTTCGTCGGGGCAGGGCGATGCCAAAACTGCTACAGAACCTACTCAAGCAGATGAGTCTACACAGTCGGAGACTGGGTTGCACCCTTCTTCAAACGAGCCTACGATCGAAGTTGAAGCAGATACTTCGTACAATGTTTCTGTGCTTTCGGACGGACCGGAAGAGAAGTCTAGACAAATTGACATACGGTGGGAAGAACAGAAGGACAAGGAGTCTCCCAGGGAAGTTGAAGCTGAAACCGCAGAGCCCGGCCCTTTCTCCCACCACGAGGCTCCACTATACGCCCCATCGCCCGTGCATGAGCGACAGTCGGTACTCGTTCGGTCAGGATCCCCATCTGGTAGAGATATTGGACGAGAAACGTCACGCTCCAGCCCAACTTGTGAGCTACGACGCAGCCCATCCATTCACGGTCGACATAACCAAACGCGGCGGCCGTGGTCATTGGAGGTCGACCAGAACTCTCAGCCACGTACACCCTCGCCGCAGCCGACAGGGGTGGATAGAGAGACAGTCTCACCGCCGCGGACACCATTGCAAACCATCGAGGAGGACGAGCCAAGGGGTCGGACGGAGCGATCCACCGGCTCAAGAACCGTGGGTCACGAACGCGGCACGCCCCGTCTGGAGATGAAGCCCGAACATGTGCTTCCTCGCCCCGAAACCCCGACCCGGAAGTTTACTGACAATGCGCTGGCCCGTCAGGCCTGGCCAACGCCGGACAAGGAGACGCCGTTTGACGAAAACACGGATGTCGAGGTCAAGAAGCGTCGACCTGAGAGTCGAGTGGTGGACGGTAGATGGCCGGCTGAGGTGCTCAAGACGCCGGAACAAGACAAGCCAATTCTGCGGCCCACCAGCAGTAGCATCCGAGGGGTTAAGAGTATGCACAACATTACGCCGAACCTCGAGCAGACGCCGACTCCACGATCGCTGCGACGCAATCATCGCACTGCCAGCGGAGATTTGCGGGCGGCAGCCACCACTCAGGCGCAGGAGACTGACGACCAATCAGAGCGCAAGCCCCAGCCTCCCGCTTCTTCAACCTCGGACCTCAACCTCGAGCGCATCGCCTCTTCTTCCTCCTACGACCCTGTCACCGACAAGGGCAAGCGTCCCCTTCGTAATATGACGGACGTTTATGTAAGTACTACTAGTTGATTTTTTCATACATTCTATGCAATGATCTTTTCGTTGTTATTGAAAGGTCTGGGTTGGCTGACCGATCGTCTGTTTATTACTGTAGGAGGGTTGGGGTGAGACGCCCAGCTCGCCCCGGTCGCCTAGCCGACCGCCCAGCATCCGGCACCGTCGAAGTATGCAACACCTCCAAGAACTTGAGTCTCGTCTCGACCGCCTCATCTCGGAAAATCGTCTTCTCGCCGCTGCTCGTGAGGAAGCTGAAGATAAACTCCGCAAGACTTCCGTCGCTCGACGCAAGAGTGACCATGCCCTCAACAGCCGCGACGCCGATTTGCGGGACAAAGATGCGGAAGTGGAACAATTGAAGAGCTCGTTGGAGTGGTTGCAGAAGGAAGTAGCCCGATTGACCGAGGAAAATACGGGACTTGCGACGACGAGCTCCAACCTCACTGCCACACATGCACAGGAAGTTCAAGTTATGCAGGAGACGTTTGATCGCCAAGTCGATGAATTACGCTCGGAGAACCAACAACTGTCGGCGGAAATGCACGATCGGGTGCGACAAGAAGTGGAGATGGCGTTGGCCCAGAAGGATATGGAGCTACGACGGCTACGGGAGGAATTGGAAAATGCTCGCGACAAGGTGAAGCAACTACAGCAACAGATCGCGGCAGCCATGCAGGACGACGTCTTGGTCTTTCGCGACGAGGATTACTTCGATGCTGCTTGCCAGAAGCTATGTGGTCATGTACAGCAATGGGTCCTCCGTTTCTCCAAACACTCCGACCACCGCCGCTGCCGCAAGCTCAGTGACCTGCAAGATGAAAAGATTGCCGACCGATTCGACAACGCCATCCTGGACGGTTCCGATGTAGACACCTACCTCAGCGATCGCGTTCGTCGTCGTGATGTATTCATGTCTGTTGTCATGACCATGGTATGGGAGTTTATCTTCACACGATACCTATTCGGCATGGACCGTGAGCAACGGCAGAAGCTCAAGTCTCTGGAGAAGCAACTGGCCGACATTGGCCCACGCAGTGCTATCCATCGGTGGCGTGCCACTACTTTGACTCTGCTCTCGAAACGGCCAACCTTCTCGAAGCAGCGTGAGAGCGATACCGAGGCTGTTGCCTTGGAGATCTTTGACACTCTGTCGCGCCTCCTCCCGCCACCTACCAATGTCGAGGCTCAGCTTTTGGACTCGCTCCGCAAGGTGCTCCGTGTCGCGGTCCACCTGTCGATCGAGATGCGCACACAGCTGGCAGAATACATCATGCTACCGCCACTGCAGCCCGAATATGACACCAATGGTGATCTAGCTCGCCAGGTCTACTTCAACGCCTCCTTGATGAATGAGCGCAGTGGAGAGACCACGTCAAATGAAGAGCTGGAAACGCAGCAAGCGGTAGTACGGGTTGTTCTGTTCCCATTGGTGGTGAAGAAGGGCAATGACCGGGGGGAAGGCGACGATGAGGTAGTTGTCTGCCCGGCCCAAGTACTCATTGCCAGACCCAACAAGGATAAGAAGGTGGTGAAGATGCTCAGCGGCGATCGCATGTCCCTGGATGCTACGAGATCGGTCCACAGCGTCGCCCCGTCGTCAACCATGGACATGAGCAATGTGATCTGAGGCGTCACACTCAGACCATGACTTGTCTCATAGTCTACGAAAAACGACGACTGCACACTTTGCTGGGAGTCGGATCCATCCTGCTTTGCGGGTCGTTATGGTTTTGTTTTGTCTTTTGCGTTGGTTAGCACGGGAGGCGTCAGGACGGATGGATGGATGGATGATGGGAGCCGGATTCCAAACCGGTTCACAAAAATGGTAATGAATAATGCTTGGAAGGCTACTTGGAGCGTTTGCTGTGCTTTCAATTATATCCCCTGCTTGGTTGCTTGGTTGCTTTGATTCTTTTTTTCTATTTGTTTTATTTTGCATAATTTTTTTCATTTCTTGTCTCATATTGATGATGTCTATGATGATGCCCGATATCTAGAGCTGACGATATGACGGCCTTGATTGCTACTTTTGAAGTTATTCCTTTCACTTGACCATGTTGTTGATGTAACATTGTGTTTGTGGTGTCTAATATGTATGACTGTATGTAGTATGATGACAATGAGACCATTGAAGGCTCTGTGATGGAAGATCAAAGACAGGACTCGTGTAATTAAGTTTGGAGGGGAGCTAAAAGCGTCGGTGAGCCAGTGATGTCATCACCTGACCGGGCCTTAAAGCGGTGATAATGGCCGGGCAGGGGGGCCGCTGGAGCTCCCAGTTTCCTTGCTTTTCGGCAGGCTGTTGGTCTGGATCTCTCTCACTCCTCCATCTTCAACTTGGGACTTCGCTTGACAGCAGAGGGTCCTCTATTTGGCTTCCCCACCTTCACCCCCCATTCTATCCCCCCCATCGTGTATTCTGTACTACACAGTACCTCTTAGGATCATCCCCCCGTCTCTCCAGTTGATGGAGCTCAACCCTTACCGTTGGAAGTGCCTCATGTCCCACCACGCCTCGCCCCTCGCTCCCCGATCTCCAATCGCTCTGCGCCCTGCGCCCCGATGAATTGTCCCTGACCACGCTGAGCCCTACTAGGCTGGCTGACACTGCATACCCGATAACCTTGCGTTTTGGATTGCCTTTTTTAAATCATCGTCATCATTACTCTCATTCTTATCGCAGCAGTCATTCCTCGGTGTCGAAAGCGCCGCCGTGCATGGTGCTGTTGAACCGTCTACTATCTACGGAGTACTAGCTGCAAAGTTATCGCCTTGAGGAGTGGAACCCACTGAGATAAGGAATTGGGGGACATTTCCCAATTTTTTGGGCCGATCATCGTGCATGCAGCATCTGCGGCCCCGAGGCCCTCGTTCCAGATCACAATGCAGCCTTCACCGTCAACTCCACATCAGACCGCTCCCAGCCCGACCAAACCCTCCCGACACAGTAGTCGACGTGCCGGTGACTCCCAGTCAGCAATCACGCGTGGCTACGACACTCCTGGCTCGGATCGGAAGCAGGACGATGGCGCAGGAAGCAGATCAGGTACCACGGTTAAATCTGCCAAACGGAAAAAACCCCGTCATCGAAAGCGTCGTCATCGCCGTCAGTCCTTTCTCGGCGGCGCTGAGGATCCTCATCCCGCCGCTCCTCATGCCTCGATCCCCGACGCAGGTGAGGATATCAGCATGATGGCAGATCAGACCAAGACTCAAGCTCCGCTGCCGTTCTATAAACTGGGTAGTAGGGATCTCAGTAGCACTAGTCTGGAGAGTGAGGCTTTGTTGGATCATCGGTATGTTACTGACGTCTATTCCATTTCCCTGTGGCTGATCAGTGTGTTCTACATAGCCATCAACCGTCGATGAGACCACGGAGAGATAGTCGTCTGGCCCAATCTTACCGTCCGGGTTCCTCCACCACCCCTTTTCGTCCCATCGAGTCGGGTTCCCAGACCCTGCCGTCTGCGCACAGATCGTATCGAGTGGATAATGATAGTGGTGGAGAGGACGAAGAAGTCAACGATCGGACTCCGTTGATGCCGCCGCCCTCTGGCCATAGTCCTAGCTTGCCTCGCTACGGGACCGACTTTCGGTCAAGCCCGCTGTCGTTCCACCAGCGACGACCTGCTTCCAGTCGTTCGAGTTCTTCTCGGTGCTCGCCTCGTGCCATACCGAGTCCCAAGTTTGCCGAGCAACAAGATCGTGATTATGACATCAACAATCCCCCGTCAATGCCAACGTCGCCCAAGCTCGGGCCGGAGATGAACTATGACGATGCAGTGGTCACTGGGGCTGAGTTTGACTTTTCGCTCGCCAAGTCGATTGACAATCGGATGGAACAACTGGCTCGCTCCCATGATGTGTTGATCGACGTCGATGGAACCAATAATCGTCCTGCGCAGTCACCCGGGTCGTCGCCGACGTCGCCGCAGATCATGCCTCAGGAGCGTCTCCGTCGTCGCACGACCTTCCCAGCTGAAGAAGATGTCTGCTTCCCAACGGAAGAGGTCTCGGAAATCGCCGAAGAAGACGCACAGAGGGCGGCCAAAGAAGGTCATCGCCGACGGCGACGGCTCAGGGAATGGCCAGATCTATCCGTTTTGGAAGATTGGAGCCGCCAGGAGAAGGAGGAGCGTTCAGGTGCCTACCGCGCGAAGAAAATCAGCGAGCCTATGCTTGTCGAGGGTCGCCTGCGTCCACAGTACCGACTCTGGCGGCGCGAAGAGGAGGAAGCTCCCTACCGATTTACGTACTTCAACGAAGAATTCCAGAGTACTATCCACGCCCAGACAATCTCGGAACTATGCCAGCCTGGTGGTAGTTTCCGCGAGCTTTTCATCCCTGATCCGCCAGAGTTAGATGTTTCATCTGATGAAGACGAGTTGGAGTCTGAGCATCCTCAAAGGGAGGGCACAACGGACCACAACAATCATAGCCGTCAGCCCAGCGGAAACGTATCCCGGGTCATGTCGCCGAACGGTAACAGTCACGGCGCGAATGGAAATGGTATCCATAATCACAACAATCACCAGGGCGTCTACGGGAATCAACGGCCCCAGCCTCGGACGTCAATCATCAGTGAGGCCGTCACCGAGGCACGTACATCTGCCGAAGCATCGCCTATGCGCAAACCAGCTCAACCGAAGCCCAAGCGTTATGGGCCTCGGCCGACATTCTGGCTTGATGTTCTTTGCCCTACCGACGCAGAGATGCGAGTGCTTGCCAAATCCTTTGGTATCCATGCCCTGACGACCGAGGACATCATGATGCAAGAGGCGCGCGAGAAAGTCGAGCTGTTCCGGAACTATTACTTTGTCAACTACCGCACCTTTGAGCAAGACCCCAACAGCGAAAACTATCTCGAGCCCGTGAACATGTATGTTGTGGTGTTTCGGGAAGGTGTGCTGTCCTTCCACTTCTCGCAGACGCCACATCCGGCGAATGTGCGCCGACGAATCCGCCAGCTGATGGATTACCTTATTCTCAGCTCCGACTGGATCTCGTATGCTCTTATTGATGACATCACGGACGTGTTTGGCCCCTTAATTCAGGCCATTGAGGACGAAGTCGACGAGATCGACGAGAAGATCATGCAGATGCATGCAGATGAGCGAGGGATGGGGACCAACAAGGAAGAGGATAATCAGAGCGTGACCACGTCTCTGGCCCCCGGTGAGATGTTGCGGCGCGTGGGCGTGTGCCGCAAGAAGGTGATGGGGATGTACCGCCTGTTGAGCAACAAGGCAGACGTTGTCAAGGGCTTTGCCAAACGATGCAACGAGCAATGGGAAGTGGCGCCCAAGTCGGAGATTGGTCTCTACCTGGGCGATATCCAAGACCATATTATGACCATGACCAGCAGTTTGACGTACTACGAAACGTACGTTGCAGCCTCTTTCTTCAGTATGGGTTATTGATTTTGCTAACTTGACTGCTGTGTTGTAGGCTTCTGTCGCGTGCGCATTCCAACTACCTGGCGCAGATCAACATCCTGATGAACGAGCGGCAGGAACAGACGGCCGATGTGTTGGGCAAGTTGACGGTGCTGGGAACGATTGTCCTGCCGCTGAATATTATCTGTGGTATGTGGGGGATGAACGTCAAGGTGCCGGGTCAGGATGTGGATAGTTTGTCGTGGTTTTGGTCGAGTAAGTCTCTCTTTCCCCCTTCTCCCTCTCGTGCGTCTAAGAACTACTGTTGTTTATCTACATCAAGTTGAGGATGTCATGGCTAATGGAGTGTCTGATCAGTTACGGCGGGGCTGGTTCTCTTCGCCATTGCGTCGTTCTACATTGCGAAACGAGTCTACAAGATTGTCTAGTCTAGTCTAGTAGTCTAGAAAGATGGTCCGAGTTGTCGTGAAGAGAAGGAGGTTGACACACCGAATGTGGTGCCAGGCAGCTCTGGTTTGTTGGGTTAATTTTTTCACATTTTCCTATTTACTTTGCTCTTTGGGTTATCACACCGGGGTTGCATTGGGAGGTCTGGCGTGATCAGAGTTTATTTGCAATACCTTGGGTCTGGCTACTGCTTCATTTCCTTCCATCTATCTGAGGTGTATATTATGGCTAGGATAATAGAGGGTGGTATATAGCATGTGAAAGGGGGAATGCAACCCCCTTCCCCTTGAAATTTCATGATATTTGGTAAAACAAAAAGCTTAAACAGAGTTTCTGGGAATTAGCACAAACCTGCTGGGAAGAAGTTCGTTCCGCGTCTCGAATGGGTTTCTCCGGGATGAGAGTGAGATGAAGTCATGATGATTTCCCCGGTCGGAGGGATGTTCCGTATCTGTTCCCGTATTGTCCCGTATGGTCGGGAATTGGGGGAGGGTGTTGCCGCTGGTAAAGTTACCAGACTGCGATGTCACAGCAGGTATTGATTCCTGAGGAATGCCGTTTTGGAAGGATTGTTTCATTCTTAGCTCGAAACTCGAAACAAAACCATCCAGCAAACATAAGTAACTGAACTAGTACTAATTGGACTGACTTCATCATCGCCCTCCATCCATCCAGCCATCCTCCCTCTTGACTAACTCATCTTTCCCTCCCCCACGTCATTCTTCTCTTCTTGCCCTCTTTTTATCCATCTTCCTTTCACTATCTAGCTACCTGCTGGTCTACTACTCTACCTCCGCCGGCTGAAAGAAAGAGAGAAGGAAAGAAAGAAAGAAAGAAAACAGGTCCACTTCAGTGCTTGTTGACTCCCACGCTAGACGCCTCTTTTTTCCCTCCCGTTCCTTGACGTGGGCGGCTATCATTGGGTCTCGCCGTCCCCCTCCCCTTGACTGGCCGATCGGGGTCCTCTTCTTTTCTCTTACTACTCTGTGTACGCACTTGACGACGACTGGAACGACTTACTATACTTACTTAAGTAAGTCAGTACACAGTCGTCGCTATCTAGCTATCTAGTACTTTCGGCCTATCTCCCGTGCTGCCCTTAATCAAGACGCACCCGCTTGCTTGCTGGGTGCCCCGGTTACTGGCGAAAACTGGGTCAGCTTCTCTCGGGTACCGGCTTAGTGCTATCACTACCAAGCAGCTAGCTAGATACACTACCACTACACCCACTACACACTATTCTCTTGCTGGGTTCTTGATGGCTGGATGGTTGGTTGGCGGTGCTACTACTGCTGACTGCCACTGCTACGTACTCACTGGCTTGCCTGCCTGTCTGACAGATTCCGCAGTCGAAAGTTTCTGACTTCGCAATCGATTCCTTGCGTCTGACAGCCTGTCGAAACCTGGCTTGTCCGTTCGCCATTCCCTCCTGCCAGCTGCCAATAGACATCATCAAACTCTCTGGATTCCCCTCCATCCATCCCTCCCTCCCTCTTCACCTCCACCATCCACAACCGTCCGCCTCCCGCAAGCCTCGTTCCGGCCATACCTGCAGTTGGCCACCTGGATCGACATCGTTCTCTCGTCCTTCCCGTGAGCTAACGCGCTTGGGGCCTTGTTCTAGACGTTCCATCTCACCGTCTTCTGATCGAGTTATGTGCACGGTTGCGCCCGCGTTGACGGCTTCGGTCTACTTGGATTATTACTTGGTTTCCTGAAAAAAGGGCCCGGGCTAGGAAAACAACAACAACAATATCCTCCGCTGGGGTGGGCTGCATCATCATTCACCACACACACACACGCACATTCTCTCCCCCCTGGTTCTTGCATCCCTCTCTACAACCATCCCCTCCTCCTCGCAGAGTTGATATACTTTTTCCTCCGTCTGGTAATTCTCAAGGCCATCAGCAGCATGTGGCTGTCGTCCATTCGTCCTCCCACTCGGTTGATTGTGTAACGTGGTTTGGTACGACAGACAGGAAACCGCTGTTCTGAATATCCCAACGCGGCGACCACTTAGCTGTCGCCATTTTTTCGAGCCCCCCGAATCTCCTGACACCCAGTGCTTTATTTTTTTGTTGTCTCTTTTTTTTTCTTACCCTCCCCCCTTCCGTCCTGGGGTCTCCTGCCGGCTGGTGGCTCACCGATACTTCATTATTGGGATTTACGTTTCCTTTTTTCTTCCTTTTTTTTTACCCTTTTTTCTCTCATCCTCCCCTGTCCGGACCTTTGTTCCGGTTCCCTCTCGGACTTCGTGATTTCTACCGGTCTTGTCAGAAAGCTCTGACTCGCCAGAGATCATGGCGGCGGAGTCCGGGAGGTCACCTTATCCCAATGGGACCTCTGGTGGATCTCGTATGGCCCACGGAGATGAGGCTGCCTTGTCTGCACCACGCCGATCTGCCAGTGAGAGTGACATGATAGAAGTGCCACGTTCAACCTTTAGATCCCAAGCCCAGGGCTCCGCCGCGTCACAGCTGCCTAAGTTCTCGCATGCGGTTCCTGGCGTCTCCACCTCAACGTCTACCACCAACTCGGCTATATCCTCCCGCGAGTCCTCCCCCGTCCGCTCCTCTCGTCCGCGCAAAACCAGTGCAACCCCCCGTCACTCTACTTCTCGATCTCGCAAAGGCAGCATCGATCGCAGTCCCAATCGTTCCATTGCATCGACGAATACTGGTTCTGGCACGCTCCCCTCCGCCACGGTCGTACAACGAGCGCTGTCCCAGAACAGCAGACCTCCCGTCCTCAGCCCACCCCCCAATGCCGAAGCGTTCTCCGATGTGCCCAGTCCGGACAAGTCCACCATGCCATTATGGGCCACAACGCGGCGGTCGGAACCACAAGAACCTACTCTTCCGAATACCTCTATCAAACGGTCAGTGCCGGATGACTTTGCGACAAAGCCAGACCGGAGTGCTCCCCGTGCCGTAAATAGGGGCCAGGGGTCGGCTCTGGAAACCGTTCAGGAGATGGCCAGTGATCAGTCCACACCGTCGACCGATACGATCATGAACCGACCCCTGACTGAAGAGTCTCAGTTACAAAAGATCGATGAGTCGGACGCCACCCCCAAGGCGTCGCGGTTCAACAATGAGAGTGGCAGCGATAGTGGAGGGAACAAGAGCTCCGAGCCAATGGAGGGTTATCGCCGTCATTCTGCTTCGAAGACCCGGGGGACCAACGCCCTTCTCTCCAAGCAGTCCTCTACGTCTTTGAGCGGCGGTCCTCGTGCCAAACCGGCGGATGAATCTGTCCGGAACATGATTGTCGAGACAGAGACCGTCAGCTCCATCCCCCAGGTATCCTTAGCTGTGGCTACCGGGGACCGGGGCAACACTGGTCGGGTTGATCCGTCGGGCACTCTTCGCATGAAGGGTAGCCAGGAGACAATCCGGGCCAAGAAAGATAAGAAGCGGGTGCGCAAACCGGCGACCTTGGCCAGCGGCGCTGCATCCTCCAAGGCGGACATTTTCGAAGCTAAGGTGGCCAGCGCCGTTGACGAGGCCGATGTGTCCGACTCGGACGAAACGTTTGTGTACGAGTCCAACCCTCCAGACCCGTATCCCGTGCGGCAGAATCGGTACCATTCCCGGACCCCCAGTGCCACCTCCATGGCCAGTCAGGTCGATCAGCTTTCTGCGGTTCGCAGTCGGCCAGGAATTCGGGATGGCAACCACAGTGTGACCGGCAAGCGCAGCATGAAGTTTACGAATAATACATTTGCTAGCGGAGCGGACGATCCCGGCGAAGAGAGTGCCCGAAGCCACTCCCGAGTCGATAACGGCGGCACCCACACGCCCCGCCACCATCACATCGGGCGATACGGACGCAACAACAACCTGTATCCGTCCCTATTCGATCATGAGTCACCGTTCCCTCAGCCTCAGACACACCTCAAGTCGCCCCGGCATTTTATCAGCGGCGGGTACCGGCAGTCCCGGCATCCGGGGTCTCGCGCTGGACCCAACTACCGCACGATCAGCGGCACCAAAAAGTCGAACGATGGCTACGGCTACGATTTTGATGCTGAAGGGGCGGATGATGAGCGGACGCCGCTGGTAGGATCCCCCCGAGTGACACGCAGCCGTCATGGCGCTGGTCGACGCCCCAATAGTGCTAGCCTACGCCAGATGGAATACCTCCAACAGCGGCAACGCGGGTATTTTTCGCGGTACGGTGCGTGTGTGATCATCAGCCTGCTGCTCTTATTGCTCGTCGGGGGTGTGACGTCGTTCGTGGTGGCCTCCACGAAGGCTCTCGTGGACGTGGAGATTCTAGACATCCAGAATGTTCTTGCTTCCGAGCAGGAGATTATGTTGGATCTGAACGTACAAGCCATCAATCCGAACTTGTTCCCCGTGTCCATTGACGATATGGATATGAACATCTTTGCCAAGAGTCGATTCGTTGGGACCGACGAGCTTTGGCGCAAACTCAGCTCCGACTCGAGCTCCGTCCCCAGAGTGGAGAACAGCAGAAAACGAGCCGAGATGGCTCTCATCGCTCGCTGCGCTGGCGATGCGAGTTGTCTGTCGAATAGCACCCTATCGGTGCACGGCAAGAAGACCAAGGGCGGCGTGGACAAGGGCACGGATCCCATCGAGTCTGATCCGGCGGGCGATCCCCAGACTATGCTGCTGGGTCGGGTGTTCCGATTTGATTCTCCTCTATCTTTCGAGCCGTCGCCATGGAATTATGTTCCTACGGCATCGAAAGGACAAATTCGGCTTGCCCGTCCGGGCAACAAGACGGAAGAAGGCGGCACGGAGCGATGGGAGCGGGTGCTTCAGCATGAATTTGACCTGATCGTCCGTGGTGTGGTCAAGTACCAGCTTCCACTGAGTTCCCGTCTGCACTCAGCCTCTGTTAGTTCTAGCATCAAGGTAATCCCTAACGAGGACGATGACACGGATGGGGGCGGCAAGCATTCTCCGAACAACGAGACCGTCAGTATTTCGGGGACCAAGTATTATCGCCGGCTTCGACGCGCCCGATCCGAAAGTCCCGAGATCTCGACGTTTGAGACGGTGAGGAAGACCCTTGGGTTCATCAAGCGAGCATTTACGGCGTGAAATTGGTTTCCCGTAGCTGTCGGTCATGATCGCGTGGCTTCGCACTACTCAGCTGTGTCTCCTTCCCATACTTTATCGTGCTGGCTTTCGTCTCAACGGTCTTTGGATCCCTGCCCTTTGCGGAAGGTCAATCTATCCAGAATAAGGACTGAATGACCGGGTGTGACCCTTGCATATGGGGGTATCCCTCAAGAGGAGCAAGGGCTACTCCCCCTTGTGCCACTCGACATGGCGTATGACAGTACGCTATTGCGATAACGTGTTTCCTTTGTTGGAGCTTTCATTTTATCAAACCTAGCGATTGGTCTATTTCTCAACTGATGTGTAACGACCTGATAATTTCATCATGAAAAGAAAACGGCAGCAAAAGCATGGAGAACGGCACAGTTTTTTTTCTTCTTCTATTACAATAAAGGAAAAGAACGTTATGTATGCATCAGCACGGCGCTCTATACAGCTTTCTTTTTCTGGGAGTATGTTTTTCACTTTTTCTTTCTCTTCTTACTTATTGTGTTGCTTGCTTCAACTTGCGTGGTTGGTTTCTGGATGGGAGCGTTGTGTGTTTGATTAGAGGGGAGCATCGGTGACGGGTGCACACGTTCTCTCTTGCTTTTGCTTCCGCATGGGGTGAGGGAAACCTACCATGCTTTTTTTGTATCTATGTATGTGTGTACATAATATTCTATATGAGGTGCTTGACTGTGCCACATTCGAAGAAGTTAATTGCATGATATGGTGGATAGATAGGGGGTAGGGTAGGGGTATGGGTACATAGATATAGTACATACGGGGGAGTGTATGGATATACATAATACGATGATAAATGGATGCAATGAGCTCATCATATACTACATCCTCAGCTGATAGCTGAATGACTTGCTTGAGGAAACAAAGATATTGGGGTACTTATGTTCGATTCCATATTCAGCCTGACTCACTCAGTGAGCATCGACAGTAAGAGTTGTGAGATACTAGTTCACGTGGTTTGACTAACTCAGCTTACTCGCAGTATTCCACAGCACCGTCTCAGTGGGCTCTTACTCCACCGAAACGTCGACTATGATTATGATAGTAGTAGCTCCCTTCAGAGAAGCGATCCTCAAAACCAATCCACTGCTGAACGAACCACCACCACCACCACCATCATAAGTAGTCCGTATCTAGTTACACATAAATACATTCATGCTCTGCGAATACGTACAAGAGAGGGGGAAAAAAAGAAAAGAAAAGAAAAGAAACTACTAATAATAAGTCGAGGTGAGTAGTAAATAGTATACCATAGACCACACTACTATGCGACAGATAGGTACAAACCCCCTCATCTGCATCGCATTGAAATTCGATTTATTTCATTATTACTCCCGACCACCACAGTATCAAAATACGAAGTAAACAAAGGAAACGAGAAAATAGAGTCATCAAATCAAGTAAAATCCAAAAATGTCGCATGTTGCATAGTATCTATACATGGAAACCACTACTTTCTACAACTCTGATAATGCCGAATAAACCCGGCCCCCACTTCCCCCCCAACTTAGGAACATTATTACATGAGACAGGCCAGAACTTACAGTTAGAGATAAGTGACCGAAGAAAAGGGTGGCATTTATTATGATGGGGGGAAAGTGTATAAATATGCAAGGTTAATAATGCTTAACCAGTCAATAGTAACACGTAACCTTAGTAACTAGGAGGAGTAGGTGGGTGGATCTCTTGGATTAATCTATGGTTCGTTTGAGCAGCATGTATCTTCTACTGCAAGGAAAGTAAAACAGATATAATACAAGACATTAAACTGAAATAAGGTTTGAGGTATCTGGAATTAAGCAACTCAAAAGTATGTATCTATCTGGATAGGTACATGAGTAGGCCGGGCTACTAAGTAGATAGGGAGGAAGAAGGAGGAGAACGAGAAGTGCAGAAAAGGCAGCGAATGTGTTAGATCGAGATGCAGGCGAGGAGATAGTCTCCCCACCAATAATATGCTACTATTTTTCGTCTAGTCGCTGCCTTTTTTTTAGTTTTGGCTGCCTTCAATGCAAGTGGGCTTACTACAGTAAGTACTTGGAACCGAGGACCATGCAAGATACATCCAATGCGAACATTTGAAGAAAGATAGCTGTTCCCTCTACGGTGAGTGAGAAAGTACAATGTTCGACCTGTCTGTCGGTTTGGATTGGCTCATGTATCGTTCGGCTGTTGGGGCTGCAGATCTGCACATGTTTACGTCCGGCATTTGCCTTTCCTGGAAGACGCATCCTCATCCAAGGCAGGCACGCAGAGATCGGCATTTGAACCCGGAATTCTCCCTGAACGGGACGATCTATCAAATCTGCGAGATCCTTCGGCCGAATGCCGGCATTGTCAATTTCAGTCTGCGTACTTGAAGCCACATTGGAAAAAACAAAAAGAGAGAAGCATTTGATAGATACATGAGGCCGTTAAAGCGTTATATTCTCGTAAAAACAGACGTGTCAAATCAGATCATTCATCATCATTACTTCGTTCGCTAACCAGGAAGCGGCTTGAAAGATAACGGTGAAAAAAGATAGGCGGCAAGATATCCACCACGATTACGCGAAGACTCGGTTGAACCCCCTCATGAGCTGCTCAAGCCGACCTGCCAGCGGATCATCGTCGGGCTGTGGCAGAAGCCGGCCATGCGAGTCAAACCGGTCAGGCAGATCAACCGTCGAATCAGAATCAGATTCCGTCGCATTATTCTGCTGGCCCTGTGACCCAGAGCGGGCATCGTTACGTTTGTATGAAGAGTATGGCTCCGACGAAGAGTGTCGACGAGCCTGAGGGCGGTTGCGACGGCTCCCATGTACTGACCCAATAGTGGAATCACTGTCATCCGTCTCATATCCTAGGTCCTTCTGCCCTTCATGTTCGGAGTGAATATCAAATACAACTGACTTTGGCCCCGGAGGCTGACTGGCAGCGCGTGATCGGCGCCTCCTCGCACGGGGTGTCCTCAGCGATGACTGCGCATCTACACCTAAGTGGTATGGTCAGCAATAACTCAGGCTAGCGGCAGTCTTCCTGAACCCACCATCGAATCCGCGGTCTTGGACAGTGGGCTGGGGATAGTTCGATGCACTCACATTCTCGTCTGCCCTGCGGGGCCGCGGAGCGTAAGGGTCTGGGCCAGGGCCAGAGGGATAGTCGTACGACTGGGGTGGCACCGGGCCAGGAGGGTGTGGATAGTCAGCTGGGCTGTAAGGTGCCGGTTCTGGGCGTGGGCCTGTCGCTGGAGGGGGTGGGAAGTAGTTGCCGTTTGGATAATACTGGTGATCATCAATTGGCCGAGGCGCTGCTGCAGGTGTGGCCGGATAGGGTAATGGATTTTTGTACGAGCTGTCATATGGCTCACGGCGTGCATCCTCATCGGACTCTAGCACACAACCGTCAGCTTGGAATGCCCTGTTTTGCTGCAGCTCACCAAGGCTTACCCGGCCTATCTCTGTCCCTGTCCGCCTTCTTGCGTTCGTTTCGCTGTGAAAGCTTGTGAGCTGCATACCCAACTCCCGTGGCGGCTAAAGCAGCTTCGGCGAGGTCGCGGGAACGGCTGCGATGCTTGCCATGACGGCTTCGACGCCTCCGGTGGCTGCCTCCGTCAGAATCGGACGAGTCGCTACTGTATCGGACGCCCCGGCTGCGACTACGGCTGCGACTGAGACTGCGTGTTCGATGCCTGGAAGACCCGAACCCGGCAGCACCGCTGGCCACAGGATCAGAAGCGTCGGAATAATAGCCATGCGGGCTCACTGGGCGGCCATAGTAGTTAGGAGGAATGCTGCCATGAACTGGATGATCCCCGTATTCAATCAAACCAGGCGAGTCTCTCGTTGGGTCAGGGTACACCTCCGACGGGGCACGGCTCCGCGACCTCGAGCGTCGACGTTCTCGACGTCGTGACTCCTCCTCTTCTTTCTTTTCCTTGTTCTTCTCGTAGAGACCCGTTGCTGCGGCCGTTCCAAGTCCAGCCGCTACCACAGGGAGAGCCTTCCGGATCGCACTGTGTGATCGAGACTCGCGTCTGCGAGAGCGGGAACGGCTGCGTGCCTTCTCCACCAGCCCCGCTACGGCCGCTCCAGCCAGACCAGCCTCTGCCATATGCTTCCTGCGTTGCGACTGGCTGCGTTTCTCTTCATGGGTATCCCTTAGCGATCTGCGCGAGCTCGAGGCGCGGCGGTGGCGTGAGCGACTTCGTCGGTCTTTGTTCGAATTCGACTTACTCCGCGCCAACGCCACGGCTCCGGCAATGGCAGCAGCACCTAGGCCAAGTTCCGCAAGATGTCGGGCACGTGAGTGGGAATGTGAGCGGCTACGGCTGCGGCTGCGGCGGCTATGGCTATGGCGATGGTGGTGATGATGATGACGGCGCGAGTGAGAGCTTCTGCCATCGTCAATCGAATGGGAGCGATGTCGGCTTTTGCTGCGGTAGTGGTCTCTAACGCGCGAAACTGCCTCTGCCGCAACAGCCCCTAGAGCACCCGCACCGACATCTCTGCCCAGGCGGCCAACACCATCCGCCACTTCTTCCCCTTCTTTCTTGCGATGATTACGAAGCAGCTCTGCGGCACCGACACCCGCTAGCGCACCCTCGGCCAGATGCCGCCGATGGTGAGGGCTATCATCGTATTCCCGGACCTCTTTACGGATGTAAACCATGCTGTCATCACTGCTATACGCCTCTTGGTCATCTCGATGGCGGGCAGCCTGAGAGATGGAGTCACTAGGGCTCAGTTCCCGTCGAGAGCGGCGGTCATCATCGTATTCTCGAACACGGCGATGGTAGTAATAACCGCCGGGCTCTCTGTCTACTTCAGAGCGCCGGACGACTTCGTAGTCGGACTCCCTCGGGTTGACGTAGACGGGACCTCGGGCTTCAAGAAAGATTACCGGCTGAGCTTCACGAATGACAATGGGGGCGGGATATCTGCGGATGCGCTCGGGCGCATAGTACTCACGTTCGTAATAGTCTCTTTCGGAGCGATAGTCATATGGGCGCGAGTCGTAATCAACCTCACGCTCGTAACGCTGCACCGTTAGAGGTTCATCACGATCGACTGAGCGCCGGATCACCACTTCTCTATCACCAGGGTCTTCGCGGCGATAGAAAAAGTCGCGCTCACGCTCGTCCTCGGAGGGTATGACGTAACGCTTGATAGAGACGGTGGAAGAACGGGGCTCGTCCCACTCCCGCTCACGGTCTCGTTCTTTGTAGATGTACGTCGACATAAAGGAGGTGATGGAACAATTTTCAAAGCTGGTAGGTAGAGTTTTACTTGGATGAAATAACGATGGAAAGGTCAATCAGAAAAGGAAGAAGGGGCAAGGTTTAGAAGGGAGAGGAAGATGGAAGATTTGAAAGATGGGAAGCGAGGCTGCAGGGAAGTGGGGTATTAGCAAGGCTGACGAAATGGCCGGGCGGGCAACACTGACTGACGCAGGAGGTTGATTGTCAGGTGTAGATTATCGGGAATCCCAAGGTGAAACAAGAGACGCCCGACGATAGGACAGTAAAGCAGACGAAGCGCGCGGATGGCCAAAGAATCGAGCCGTGGCTGAGCGACGAGCAGTAACAGTAATGGGGACTGGATTGGTTGGTGTGATGAGGAGGGGTAAATGGACGGGACAGCAAGTGGCACTTGGTCAGTGTCTAGACGCGGATCCTAAGCAGCAGTCTAGCAGTCTAATTCCTCCAGGAACTGAGTGGAGATGGCTTCAATTTGAAATCAGAGAGATCTTCCAATTTCTAATCTCTCCGGACTAGATTCAAAGACAAAAGCAATGACGAGAATGGAGCAGAAGATAATGAAGATGAAGATGGAGAGGGAATGGAATGGAAATGGATTGGATTGAATTGAATTGACCCAAACAAGAAAGTGATCGACCACGTGAAGGCAAGACCTCGTGATGGCCCAATTGGGAAGCATCCCTGATACGGGCTGTAGAACCTGGGCTTCTTGTTCTCTCTCACTCTCACTCACTCTCACTCTTCCGGAGCAATCCGTCCCTACCAATCCGAATGATCCACCTTCTTACAATGTACACAGATTCCTTCTTGGCCTGCTTAGTGTGACAGTCAGTCATGAGGTCCTTTCCGAAACCCCAAACGCACAAAGAATGAATGAGGCTAACATTGCGCCCGATGCTAATCAACTAATTAGTCGCCATCGTCGTTTTATTAGTTAGTCTGTACTCCTCGGGCTCTTTCCATCCGGTTCCCATGGCCCGCTTAGCTTCATATCCCCTCGGAATTGAACAAGATACCATGTTGTTGACTTGCACTTGATCAGTCGTTCCTGATATGTCGGTTCCACGGATCCTGGTGGGTTGGGCTTGTCGCTAAACCATGGAAGCATGCCGCCTGTCATTCAGTGGACAAGAGAAGCATTTCTTTTCCACATCTTGGTTGGAGTGTTTTCTATGCAAGTGTCTAACCATGTGTAACTCGGATTTGCAGGACTTTTCGAGACTTCGAGAATGAGCGGAACTGGATTCCGAATAGCCGCGGCGGCGTTTTCATTTTTGACTTCGGAATCTGCCTGTTTTCCTTTGCCCGATGTTTACTTTTCCCCATGGCAAACTTTCTTTTGATTTGCCCCTAGTCCCCCTTCTGGCATGCTCCCCCATCAAGAATTGGCGTCATTCGTCCTGTCAGTTCGGATATCCACCAACTGTGCACCGCAAGTGCAACCTCTCGCAGTCAGTTTCCTTCACGGGGGAAAATCTATGACCAAGACTAAAAGTAGTCTGCTGGGTCTGCACCTTCCTCGTATCGTCTCATTTCCTATGGAGTATGATCTTTCACTAACGTTAGGCGAACCTCCGACCCGCGGGTCATTATTCGCCACGCGAACAGCTAGAGCCACCCACACTTTTTAGTGTTCTTTGCCCGAGTTCGCAGTTCGTATGCATCGGACTATTGGATGCTACGAAAATCCCGCCAGCACTGCTTACCTACATCATGCATGATCAAAGTACATACTTATTTTTTGGCTTGGCTGCTTGCGTGTCGCTAGTTCTACTTCGGCTACCAGATGTGTGACATAATGTTTTACTCATGCAGCGGTCAACCATGTTTGCCCGTTGAGATCTTGCTGTCGCTCTTAGATCCACAGGCTGCTCTGGCGCTTGGGGCGATGCAATTCCTTTAGACTCCTTCCGAAAAATGAGTGTCTCGACGATGATCCCTGCATCCAGTTGACTTTAGTTAGCTTGTGTGCCCGGAGGCTTTTTTTTTTTTTTTTTTTCTGGAAAACCGACTAAAAGCCCCCATTCGTAAGCGGTCTTCTTGCGCTTTGACCCCCAGCTTCTGATGCTGGGTCCATCCAGCCCACATGGTTTTGTTACACGGCGTTATCTCATAATATTGCTCTTGGATTCGCCCGCGTGCCTCTTCCGGTTCGATCGGTTTAAACAAGCTAAGGAATAGCCCCTGGAGATCAAGGCAAACTTTTTGTTTACAAATGGTGCCTATCGCCGATGCGCACAGACGGATCGTCCGAGGCCATGAGATGCGTAGTCGAAGCGTGAGCCAAATCGCCACACACGTTGCTTTCCGACACTGTACCCCAAAGCAGGAGCAAGCGGAGCAAAATAATCTTCACGGTACGGTGTGCGTGGGAAGTCATACGCCCTCTTGCGGTTCTCCGCGTGGCGGTGACGTCTTCAGATCCCATTAGCCTCAGCCGCTATATTCCACGCGAGTTTGGACGGGCCATGGAGCAGCAATTGGCAGAGACCAATAGGTTCAGCCTTCAGCCTAGGATCCACTCAAACCACAGACCCGAGTACCGGGGAACGTCATTGCGATCCTCGATCCATCTCAGCCCCTTGCGACTGGTCTCCTCGTCGGGCCCAGAATGACAGGGATCTCGTAAAATCCACTCATGCGGTGACTAGCTCACATCCGGTATGTTTCTGGAAGAGTTCCATGCATCAGAATTTGCCCCTAGTGCCTTCAATTGATGCACTCTCTGGCCAAGGAGACGGGAGATGCAAATTAAATGCATGATGCACTCTGACTAAATCGGAAAGAGATCTCATATGCTGCGACGCGGCTATTCTGGCTCGAGCAGTCCTCTGCAGTCGCTAGATCCCTTTTCGGCTATCTGGAATGACGCCGGTGCATGCTTGCAGGAAATAAATGAAATAGAGACAGAGAAAAAGAAAAACATGCGCCAAGGGGCCCATACTGGGGTTAAAGACTCCGGCATAGTGCCTGCCTCTCAATCCGCCCCCAATGCATTCTTATTCTTTGCAGATCTGTGATAGGAATTGTTCGGTTTAAAAGAGCGCCAGGCACCCTTGACGGCTCCCCTGTCTGTGACTCCTTGATTATTCCAGACATCTTAAAGCCTTCTCAAGCCACTTTCACTGGGCTCATTTCCTGCGGTTGGCTTTACAGCTACCCTCCGTTGCCTGTTTACCGCTTCCGCCAACCTTATCCAACGTTGTGGAGATCAATTGAGCCTCCAAAACCCAAATTTGCTTAGTTCTCCTCCGCCCTGTACTCCTGACCAGCATGGCCACCTCGAATCGCTCAAGCAGCAAGAGGTTGCCCATAAGTTGCCAAGCATGTCGCTCGAGAAAGATACGCTGCTCCCGTGACGGACGTCCGTGCCAGACCTGTGTTCGTCGAGGATTGGGCGCTGAGGACTGCATATACCTGGGTCAGCCCAGGCTGTCCTCTGAGCATGCCTTGACGGCAGAGTCTGCGGGGCAAACACATCTGCTCGCACGGATCCGCGACTTGGAGGAGCTACTTCATAGACAGGCACAGTCTCAGTCAAGTGGCTCCGTGTCCCCGCAAAACTCTCCTAGTGCTACAGGCAGCTTCCTTGAGTCCGATAGAGGTGTCGAGCTGAAGCCCAGCAGTTTGAGAAGCCCCTTGTTAAATAATGTGGGCACTCTTCAGACCTTTGCATCTGGATACGTTCGTGATCTACCATTCGCAACTCACGCCAGCCAACTTCAACTGAGTCCTACAGGTACAGGCTCTTCACTTCCCAGTGTAGACACTGAAATACCAGATGAGAGCGACGACCTTCAAATTCCGTTGACGAAATGCTCTGTTTCCAGAGATGAGCTGGTAGCTATTCTTCCGCCACGTCGGTATTGCGATGCGTTGAAGAATGTCTACTTTCAAGTATTCTCGCCTGTATGTTTTGAACTCCAATGATTTTCTTGAGCTATTCCTTCGCCAAGTGTCTTTTCATAAGTACCTGTGCTAACTCGGGACCTAGATGTTTCATATCCTGCATGACCTGACATTTGAGGCCGAATACCAACAATTTTGTCACGATTCCAGCAGCGTCACAACAGCGTGGATTGCGCTACTTTTTGCCATTCTGGGAATTGCCGTCACAGCGCTCGAGGATGATGAGCCGTTGCTTTCCGATTTAGGTCGTGAGAAGACTGTCACCCGTAATATCAAAGTCCTATCATCGCGGTATCGATCCGCCTCGCTGCGCTGTCTGGCCGCAGATGATGTCCTGTCTCGTCACTCCATCAATTCTCTCCAATCCCTTATTCTGATAAATTACGCGCGTATTCACCGGGGGCTTCCTACCTGGACTCTTTTAGGCTTCACACATCATGTCGCCATATCCATGGGCTGTCATGTTGACCCAGATCGATTCCCGCTCGGGCCTATTGAGCGTGAAGAGCGCAGACGAGCTTGGGCCGGAGTAACTATGCTTTATACTATTCAAAATACAGTTTTTGGCCATCTTGGTCATCATATACCCTCTCAAGGTGTGAAGCCTCCCTTGGAGATCAACGACGTGGACCTACTCACGGGGTCTTTATCTGAGCAATCGTCGCGTCCAACGCAAATGACGTATCTCCTGCTTGAATTTCGATTGGACAAGGTCTTGTCTATGATTTGTCAAACACTTTTCAGCTTCTGCCCCAAGTTCAGCCTCTCTCAACTAGAAGCGCAGGTTTTGGCTGTTCACGAGATATGCGACAGACGGTATCAGATCAACCCGAACCTTGAACCTCTGCCAGTACACCATGTCGCCAATCTCAATATTCTTTACAGCTATATTCACCAGCTACTGTTGCTTCTACTTCGACCAGGTCTCTGCTGCTACCTCCAAGGTGAATTTACACCAGAAACGTACGCCGCTAGAACGAAATGTGTAGCCTCTGCAAAGGCATCTCTCTCGATCTATCACTCGCTCCATGAGTCGCCTCAGTTCGCCTCATATAAGTGGTACAACTGTGGGCTTGGAAGCTTTCACGCTTTTCACGCAGCTGTAGTCTTGTCAGTGACATTGATGTACCCTGAGAGTCAGTTTGAGTTTGTCGAGATAAAAGACATGCTCTGGAAGTCACTGGATGTGTTTGCTGCTTTATCAAATCGCAGCAATTTCTGCAGCAAAGCAGTTCCCGTTCTTCGTCGGCTCATGTGAGTATTATCCCATTTCTAGGGATGCTAGCTTCCTTACAATAGTTCACCCCCTCCCGGAAAAATCATAGCTAATGGGGCACAAATTTCTAGTGACATGGCCTGCACTAGAGGCCAACAAGCAGTCTTGACTGTGGACCCAAACACGGGCCTCATAAGCTCCCCGAGCGACCTTACGCAGGACCTATCGCCAATAGCTCCAGAGTATATCATGGAGCCGCTCTTTGCCCAGCTCCAACCTCAGAGTTGGGTCAGTCCCACATCTGTTTACTGGGACGGTTGGAAATTCCTTTTTGAACGAGGGTAGTAGACACCAGAGAAGAGACAGACATACATTACATAAAACCTTGAAGCGACACGACATATCACATGTTGCTGTTTCTCTGCGTTGCCTGTTTCGCTCAAGGATCCATGCGATACAGCAACGGAACTCAGGCTGCCTGAGGCGCCTTGCGGGTCCATGCAACCACATATAACGTGAGGCACGGACGTTCCTACGCTCTAAACACGCTTTGGAAAACATGCCACCATGTGGCTGTGTACGGGGCCGTCTCTCAGCTGCGAATCAAACCACAAGCGCGCCGCCTCTCATTAGACAACGAGCACAATGCGACATGCACACGCCATGTCTCTGGACGGTTTATGACACAAATCTCCGGCATACAGCCTATCGGCCCTGATATCAGAGGGGTATAGGCAGAGCTGCTTTCAGATTTCCCTAATGATAACCGACGCAAAATGTATAACGAGCTCTGAATGATCTAACCTGATATAATTTCACATTATAATAGATGATAAACTTCTTCAACTTACCATAACTGTACCATCATACGAAGAGCAGTAACAATAACGTTGTATACCCCACCTGGTCCCAGTAGTAGTATTTCCTGCATATCTAACAGCCAAGCCAGTCCCCACCCTCCTACTAACTATATGGGAAATCAATCACGCCCTCTCATCATACACCACCTCAACACGTTGAGAATCGCACTTCGCATCTGGATCCTCATCCTCACCATCATCTTGCTTATCAGACGTGATGACCTTATCTCCAAAGGATGCAGCGATTTCTTCAAGTGTGCGCTGCTTCGTTTCACTAGTAACCGGAGGATGTCAGATTAGTTTATCGTCAAATAAGCAAGCGGCAAACAGTCGAGCCAGTTCTTTAGAATGGAGGAAAATATCCTACTTACGGAAAGTAAAAATAAGCCACAGTGAAGAAGAAGACAGTGCATGCTACAAAAACGTAATAGTAGTTTTCGCCGATGTTGGCAAATGCACTGGGGCCGGCTTCGGTGACTGCGAATTGATAATCAGTCAGTATTGATACTTTGGTGTTAATGGTGTGTGGGTGATGAGGGTTGGAAGGAGTTGGATGTATGGGACGGGTATCAACTAACTGGCTACGTTGACGATAAAGTGTGATGCTGCTGCTAGACCCATTACTTTGCTTCGGAGGGCTATGGGAAGGACTTCGGCGCCGTAGAGCCAGGTTGTGCTGTTGAGCATGCCGTCTGTTTTCCGAGGTATCATATGTTAGTTCCATTTATATATGCTTAGTTAGGGAAGTGGTTGGTTGATTGATGACGTACAGTATGCTACTACGAAGAGATAGATCCCCAGAATGGCAAAGCCTTTTCCGACTCGGTTGTCGGTGTTTTGGAACTCGCGTTGCATGACGGCTGCGTAGATCTCAACGATGATGATTCCGCCCAAGCCGGATAGGAGCATTCTGTACTTTATTAGATAAGATATATGGCTAGTTTTCTTAGAAGGTGACGTACTTTCGACGACCCCATTGGTCGGTTAGGTATTTGGTCGTAATGCAGTTGAAGATGAATGCCACTGTGCCGTATACGGCAGCTAGTGCAAGAATAGTATGCGAGTCTATTCCGAGAGATTTGTATAGAGTTGCTATTCATTGTGAGTATGAATGAAGGCATAAGAATGAGGGGGCAAAGGGGGATTGAAAGGCGATACTGACTTTGATAGTACTAGATTTGGTCAGTATTCATGTTTTCTTTTGTAGTCAATGTAAGCATCACTTACTTGAATCACATTCACACCAGTAAGACTGGTCATGGTCTGTACAGCAATCGATCTATAAGCGCATCAGAGTTGATACACTTTGATCAGAGAAATGTGAGCAACTCACACTAATGCACGGCGTCTGAACAGTCTGAATATATCCTTATAAGAAGTTATTTCTCGCTCCTTTTCATATTCAATCTGCGCCTCCATCGCAGCGAACTCCTGTTGGAGTTCATCAGCGGCCAGATCTCGACGGATCCTCTTGTACTGGACCCGCGCCTGTTCAACATTTCCTTTACGGATCAGATGGCGCGGTGAGTCGGGCATAAAGGTGATCAGTCCAAAGAACATGATGACCCCCCAAGGTATTTGTATTCCCAGAGGCAGTCTCCATTGTACTGGCCCATACGGCGCGTAGCTGCAAGCATATCCGATCCAGTTGGAAGCCATCGTTCCAAAGGAGATGCCGCAACCCGAAATGCCACCGATCAGGCCGCGATAGCGAGGGTCTGAGATTTCGCTCAGATATATGGGAACCGTAGCGACGAGACCACTGAGCAGGGATGGTTTAATTAGAGTCACATTTTCCCACAATTCAGTGAAGAATACTCACCCAACTGCATAGCCAGCTAGCGCACGTCCAGCAAGGAACATTCCAATATTGACTGAAGCTGTCTGAATGACTGTGCCAATTGTGACGACTACACACAGTAGCTCCATAAATCTAAGGCGTCCAAGTTTATCTCCGACAGCAGTCTGAGTGAGCGCGCCGACTGCTTCGCCGGCAATGTAAACTGAGACGACCTAGGTTATCTCAGCTTGATATTCACTTTAATGCGACAAATCTCAGACGTACAGCACCGGTGAGGCCATTGGAGGGGTGGTTCATGTAGTTTATCCAGCTTTGATGAGCGATTGCTAACAAAGTCAGTCATAACCGTGGAGTGTCCGGTTTAATATTCTTACTTGTCGTAGCGATTCCCGTGTCGAATCCCTAGGTTAAGTCACTCAGAAGTGGCTCACGACGCATAAAGCTATCATCTAGGTAAATATGGTAACTCACGAAAAGAAAGGTTCCGATTGCAGCAAACAGTGCAACGCCGATCGTGAACCAGACAGCCATCTTGACAATCGCAGGGCACAGGTGGAAGAAGGACGTTTAGAGATCACATATTGATAGCCTCTCTGCAAGGGAAAGCGCCGTCTTAACATAACGCCGTCCTACGTCAAACTGGCAGTGCCAATAACCATTCAGCCGAGGGTGCGTCACGATAGCAGCCACTCGGAGTATGACCGACCGAAGTGCGCATGAGGTACAAAAACCTGGGAGAGCAGACCACATAATGGAGTTACGAAGACCGTATTATGTGGGGCAAAGTGTTCAAGCACTGGGGTTTTCCCCGCATTCCAGGAAGTATGCGTCTGGGGATAGTACTTAGTAGATGGACTAGGTCCGAGGGAGGCGTGGGGGTAACCTCACAAGGCAGGCCTCATAGCATCATTGACTCGCCTCTTCTATCGGCCGAACAAGATTTAAGGTAAGCTTGATCCAGACGGCATAATGTTTCAGCGCGTATAGAGCAATGATTGGTTCAAAGATCACACAAAGAAGTCTTGAGCGATGAAGAAGAGTTCCAAAGAAAGTGCAAACTAATATGATTACCGGAGGGGCAATGGATGATCTTTTCCAAAATTCCGATATGTCCAGAAAGTCTGTCGTCTTGTGACTTCCCGCAATTGCATGATTACTCCCCGTCTCTGCAGCCCAGTGTACCTGGAAACAATACAATGATAGTAGAGCACTCATATACAAGGATTTAGAGGTTATCACACTAGGTTAAATTTCGCCTAATCTCCGAGGGCAATAACTAATACTCCGGTACTTTAATGCAGTCATCAGGCCACTTTTTGAAGCCTACGTACATCTCTAGCACAAGTACCAGTAAGTGCGCTCTAATATATATCTCAAACTGTTCTAGTAGTAAGTAGTACTAGTATGACTGCTAGTGAAGACATAGCCAGCTTGACACCCACAGTATGGTGAGCTGGGACATACAGTGTGTTCCAGCTTCCACTCTTTAGAGACTTGACCATCATAAATCCAATGCAACGATTAGAGTAAGGGGACACTCATGGACATCTCGCAAGTATGCTCCGCAAACCCATGGGCGGCCTGGACAAACGGGCACCAATACACTAACCCAAAATGGAAGATCTCGCTTCCCTCGAATGATTTCTCGCTTAGATGACACTAGTCGCACTAGCGCCATTTCCCCCAACCGGCCAGGTATAAAAGCTCGCCGCACCCGCCCTCTCTTTAGACTATTTTTCTTTTCTTCTCCAGCTCTCTTTGCCTTTTGGCTTAGATCAAGTGTAGTATCTGTTCTTTTCAGTTTAATCTCTGAAAGTGTTCTAAGGAACACAACATTGATTAATCTTATTTTTGCACCCCGTGGCGGGGCCTCTGTGCTTGCGCATGCCTTGCTACACAGTGTCATCGGGCTTACACTACCCCCGATCGACGCGAACACCTTTTTCATCAATTTGGTCGGCTTGTCCGACTGATTGGAGAAGAAGTACTATCATAGTGTAGAAATGTAGCTAGTAGGGGTCCAATTCGCTGGCAGGGTTCTTTTGTGGCAACCAATGATCATCCCGAATAGCAATCAAGCAATGCTCCGACCATGGAATTCGAAGAATATAATAATGTGTATTGGAGTGGCTGGGTGTTGGATAAATTTGGAGATTGACAGTAGGGAGTACTTGGTAGATAGGAGAAAGAGAGAGGTGGTTTGCTGCTGGCAGAGGGATTAGCTATGTATTATGCCATATAGAAAACTATCTTCACTATTTATTCGGCAGAAAAGCTTTCCATCGATTAGGATATATTTACCAGAAACCAACTACACAGTAGTTCGAGCGCTTCGAATGAACCACCACGAGATTCCCCTTTACAGTCGCATCATCGCACCCCGAAAACCATTGAGGAGCCGACATTTCACCGCTCTTCAGACCGCCTAGAGCGGCAGAACCTAGCGAACCTCGTTCAAAAAACCTCGGATTTAAGCGGATTTTAGAAAGTACAAGTCGCAGAAAAGTCAGTTGCGAAACTGTTCGTTTTTTCTTGGCGGCAGAAAACGGGTCACTGACCGCCGCGCCCGCTAATTGCAGAACCGCCTTGCCGTAGTTATGAAGTAGCACTAATATAACTGGCTAAATTTTGTCCTTACTCGTATAGTAGTATGATCCTGGGCTCGACATTTCAGGGATAGTTTTCTTATTTCCATGAAGTTGAAACAAGCCCGAAGGATTATTCTTCATAGATTGATCGGATGTAAAATTCAGCCAGGAGGACATCCAATGTGTCGCATGTCAGACACATTTTTGAGTTCATATTTCTGTATGCATTAGTGACTTGATCAGATACATAGAGATATCAATCATTGATGCTGAAATCACGGCAATTCTGTCTTGCATTGCAATCATATAGAGTTCCCGATAAGATGAATGATTGGGGCGATATCGAATTTGTCGCTGTAGATCTCCTACATGTGAACATAGTTCCCATACGAAGATTGGAAATCCTCAAAACGGCCGAGACGATTCGAAGTATACGGCTAGTGCATTCTACAGTTTTGGTCATCTACCCAGACGTACTAAGTTCCCGGAGTAGTTTAGCGCATCTCATCAGACATTTGGGGAGGGGAAATGAAGCGTAGTACTTGGTAACGCTGTTGGTTAGACAGGACCCTTGATGATCTCAAGATAAGGCGCATCCGGTTTGGTTGGCACATGGTGCGAGTATTCTACGTCACGTTGAAACCAAGTTCTCGTTGCTTACGCTCCCTACAACGATGCAGCACACGATAGTTCGTCAAGAGACTCATCAACTAGGAGTCATATATTCTTTCATTTTTTCTTGAATATGAGATCCTATTCCATCTTCCATTGCCGATGTCATAGCCGCCGCCGCAGCATTGCGGTCTGTGCAATGCATGAAACCCAGAGCCGAACAAGAAAACCGCAAATTTAGAAGACAAGAGCAGCACCCTTGGTCTTCTTGTCACCACTGTTGAAAAAGAAGAGAGATGGTTAGCATCACCCATAGATCGTATGCCGAGCGTATGAACGTACCCAAGCTCGAAGTGCTTGCAGCGCTTCAGAGAAAGCTGCTTCTTGGTCTTGCAAGCAGTGCACTCAAGACGAAGGACAATCTTCTTGGTGGTCTTGGCCTTCTTGTGGAAGACGGGCTTGGTCTGACCACCATAACCGCTCTGCTTCCGGTCGTAACGACGCTTACCCTGGGCGAACAGGGAGGCCTGTAGAGATCATGATTGCATCAGCATAGGTCGCGCGGTGGGCTCGGTTGCTTGGGCAGTGTTCACCTTTCCAGCCTTGTACTGGGTGACCTTGTGCTGGGTGTGCTTGTGGCACTCCTTGGACTTGCAGTACGTCCGGCGGGTTTTCGGAACGTTGACCTGAATGCGAGAAGAGTTTGATCAGCGCCTGCTGTGGTAGGATGGTTATCACACAACGTCCGCAGCCTGTTCCTGAGTTCCTCGTCGTCGGAGATGGTGGTTCACGGTGGGAATGATATTGTTCCGAGAAAGTGAGGAAAAGCAGATGATGGTATAGCAAGGGTGTCGTGGCTCAGAACAATTCGATTTTGATGGTTTCGGTCGCACTCAACATCTTTCACTTCAATCCCACAATTGATCGCGGGGCAAACCCCGGTCGAGAATTCCATCATCTTTGACCATTTTTGTATTGATATTGACGGTTCAGGATTTTCGTTTGCAGCTTCGATCGTTGCGCTTCGTATAGTGGCGGCTTTCAACTCGGTTCGCCGTAGGAAAAGAGTGCCGTATGTCGTCCCATCTCGCAATATGCCGATTGACCGAAAACACTTCTCCGACGCCCAGGAACACGGAAACGAGACTGATAGACGATCAGAACAATATTCTTACCATTTTGACTGACTTGGCCGGATCGCGAACTTGGTGGTCGTTGATAGTCTCTTGTCGGGAGGATCGAGTTGGGCTGGCCGTGTGTTGTGGGATTTCGTTCGCTTAGGGTGCGGCCTAACCGCGTTTGTGTGCCACCCGCCAAGACCGCCTGTGGTCAGTGGCTGCCTCAGGCAAAGACCCATATCATCCCCATAGTTATCTATCGAATCGTATTCATTCGCCCACCGTCTAGATTATTCATGCTGAATCAATGCTACTGGGAGACCCTTTACTAGAAGCCTTTGCCAACAACAACGGCTTCTCCTCCACCGTAGAAAGACGTCCCTTTACAAAATTCCAACCCCTTTTCCTGCCCGACAAGCCATTCCCCTTTCCCAGAGATGGCTCCGTCTTCTTGAAACCAGTATTTCGTCCGGAGCATCTCATTGATCTTCCCCACCCTCTCTACCAGTGCGGCCACCCGCGCATGGTCCACCGCTTCGTCTTCCACTTTATTGGGGTTGTCTATCAAGAAGCCGTCCCGAGTGATGAACCGTGCAATCGTAATATGTGCCGAGAGGGCAATATACCTCGGCTTCATCTGTAACCCCGTCGCTGTGACGATACTCGAAACATCACGTCGCAGATGGTGATAAGTGTATCCATCACCGTCCACATTGTGGGCAGTTGTAGTCTCTTCTCCAGCAGCAGGAACAAAGCTCAGCGCCATGGCAGTTGCATCGTAGCTGATCATAGGTTTAACCAACCGTGTCCGATGATGAAATAGAAAATCCACCAGCTTCGGCACGACGCCACTACCCTGGAGATGAGAAACCAATCCTTCAACCTCCGGCTCAGGTCGGCAGCTGGCGATCTCTAACGTAGTCATATGCAATTGCTCTGGAGGTGTGAACCATATGCCTAGTAAAACAGGTGAAATGGAATCGATCAGTTGAACCAGGCAATACAGCACACGGAATGGAGGAAGTGCCCCGCAAAGGCAAGATATAACTAACTTGGGGCAATTTCTCGAATGGCCTGCTGGACTTCAGCGACGAGGTCCCGGATATGTTGCGGGGGTCGAGCGTATAGTGTAAGGTTATGCCTAGAATCGACAAAGGGCAGTGTTTCGCCGTTGGCTCCTGCCTGTAGCTTTCTCAGGATATCGTCAATCTGCCAACCTGTGAAGTCGGAGCTGAGGAGCCTCTCTTTGTATTGTTCATTTCGGCTGGACCGGTGAGCTTCATATCGAGCTTGAATTTGTTTCTGTGATTGGTACTCGTCAGGAGTGTTTTTTTGGGAGCGGTTGGGGCCTTGGGAGTTATACTGGGTCATCTTGACATTCTAAGAGGAGAATGTCGAAAGGGTTAACTTCTTTGGTACTGTTCTCCATCTTACACGATGTGACACCTGTTCGTAGTGTGCTGTGAGAGCAATTCAGTAGAAAATGGTGTTCATTTGAGGGGTAACTGATTGAGATACAGATCGCCAAGGACATGTGCTATATATATCCCATTCCGATTAATGGTACATTCAGTGAGACCACAACGACCAAAGCAGCCAAACCGCGTAGAGGACAGCCAGCGCAAAACATCTAACGAATCGCAATTATTCCTCACAATCAAACAAAGTCATTTTACTATATCATCACCATATAACCAAAACAACTGCTCCCATTTTACCCGGGGCGATGTAGTTCCCTAATTACTATGTCGCGGCTTACTCCGTTATTTTGATGCCCCACCAAAAACCCCGCCGAAGCTTTCCGTCACCAGCTGAGCCCAGTCAACAACCACCTCCATCATCGTCGTTCTCTTCACTACTATATTAGAGCGTCTTGTTCCTTGGAATTCTCGTCCTTATTATTTCCTCTCCTATAGCAACTTACTCTACGAATACCTTACAGTCGCTATCTATCTTACCTCAAAATGTTGATCAAGTGAGTTGTTGTCCGCCCATGACGCACGCAGATACCCTCTGTCGCGATAGCAAAGCTAATCGGCGTCAACCTCCAGAGTCCGTACCCTTACTGGCAAGGAGATCGAGTTGGACATCGAGCCGGATTACAAGGTACATACACACATCTACACATCCACAGACATATATATGTCTTTGCAATCTCGCCCCATCCGCGTGTGGTGATTGTTAGCTGGTCTTACTAGCCGGCTGCAACAACTCCGCTCGCACACGACCAGCCACCCACCCCACGGACCTATGATACTTTCTTCCGCGCAGTCGCTAACAAGTACATATGCAGGTGTCCCGGATAAAGGAGCGTGTTGAAGAGAAAGAGGGTATTCCTCCTGTTCAGCAGCGATTGATTTTCGGTGGAAAGCAGATGTACGCATACACCCGTTTCCCTATTCCTACACTTGGGGATGTATAATCGCTATGCTTTGGGCCAAATACTGATAAAGGGACTTTCGTGAATATAGGGCCGACGACAAGACTGCATCGGAATATAACCTGGAAGGTGGTGCCACGCTACACCTTGTTCTTGCTCTGCGTGGTGGATGCTTGTGAATGTGTGTGGTATGACAGAAGGGGGAATAAAGAGGAAGATATCTGTATGTTGCTTTCAAGGCCGGTATTCTGAACGCTATGTAGCGTTGGTTTTTGTTTCGAGGCTATGGGCATGCATGTAGGTTTTGATCCTGGGGCGGAGGGTTTTAATGAGCTACAAACCAACAATGCAGTAATGACAGTTTTCTACATATTTTCACTGAAGATGGAATCCCTCGTGCAGTCGCGGAATGGGAATTGTCATGTGTGACTGGTTTCTCATATAAAATAAGACCGACCGTGCAGCCTGTGTATGTAATAAGAGGAGAGTATAAGCACAATGGATATAGAGAAAAGGGATGATATGCTCGAGAACCAAAGATTGCACTTCATTGACTTCGCCAAACAGATTGCTTCGCACCAGTTTCCCGATATAGGTTGTGAGATCCCTGGTGGGATGCAAAATGCCTATTGTGGCTCCCGACCTGAGCCTGCGATATCCAGGTATATGAGATCGAAAGAACGCCTTCTGTGGTATCATTTGCAAAACGCCATCAACTGAAACGATGATCCAGACTCACGCCAGAACTAAACGCCATCCCTATATATTATGAGCGGGTTTGTGTATCTAATAATGCAGGTTGACTTCTTGGGATCAGCTTATGTCCAATCAGTTCAGTTTCTTCTTCTTTGGTTGGATAAAGAGGTTCGGGGCAGGACGTTTGCGGACAACTGCCGGACGGGGTGGTTGTGGCGGAGACGCTGGCATGTCCTCTACGGCAGACCCCCGATGAGAGCCAGTCGCACTGTTACTGAGCGGATGGGATGTCTGTTTCTTGGCCGCTACCCCTGATAGAGATCCGGATGGACCTCTTGTTGGCAGCGATGTCTGTGCATTTCTCCCTGCCATAGGCTTACTGGCTGCAGCAGGGCTATGCGATTGGGTTATTGCTCGTAAACGAGCCTCTCTTTCCCGCAAGCTGGGACCAACTTCCAGACTATTCTGGCTTGTGGAGGGAGCACTCATCTGGGGCCGTAACCGACCGGGCGCTCTCAGAGCTGGAGCCTCCTTTCGTCGAGCGACAGGGGGCTCAGCAGGACGTATATGGTCCTCGATCAGAGACCGCGGAGCCTGTCTGACCTGGGAAGCTCTGTTATTAAGGTGCTTTGTTGGCACAGTAAGAACATTATTCCTCTTTGTTGCTGTAAATATGCTGTTCTTTTTCTTTGTTTCTCTTGGCCTACCAAAAGCCCAGGGGGTCATGGAAGATGACGACGTCGGCGAGCCGCCCAGTCTCCGATCGTACGAAGCATATCGTTGCCTCGCGGTCGGCCTCTCTCGGGGGAGACCGATGATTCGACGATCGGTAACGAATTTGGCACTTTTTTCCTGGCGCTCCGAGCTGATGCCATCTAAAGCCATCTTCAGCTTTTCAGCATCCTCTTCCACTGCCCGTTGGACTTGTTCCCGGAGGTCACAATATACGTCATACCAACAATCGGGTTTCTCAGGCAGATCGTATTCGTCCCATCGCGGGATATCTCTTTTGATGAACTCCAGCCAGAGTTCCTCGTCATCTCGCATCAAATGTGGGGACTGTAATTCCAGAGTTCTCTGTGTTGTGGGGTGAGTTTGACTGTTAGCCAAAGGGTTACTGACGAAGGACGGGGGGGTTCCGCTGCAGACTCACCAGTTTCTCAGGACTCTCCACTTTCAGTAGAAATGGACGAGCGAGTACATAGGGAATGTTGCCAATATCATTTAATTCTGCACGAGCACTTAGTATCAGTTTACCGATGGGCTCTTGTCAAGGTGGGATTGGGCTCTGCATACGTTTCACGTTCCTAATCGCAGTCGCCGTGCAGAGCTGCAGAAGTGATGGTGGCGGCATGGTGGTTTATCGGGATGGGCACCAAAAAATAACCAAAAAAGTGGCATGGAAGGTGTATCGGATATAAGGAAGAAGTGAGAGGCATCTGAAAAAGGCATGTGAGATGGTCACCGACGATCAGGATGGGATGAACGTAAGGCCATTGAGCCTTTGTACGTGGTAAATGCGCCTGCGTCAGGCTCAAGGCGGACAGCTGTCTCGTCATGATCTCATTGGTTCATTGGGACCAGGTCAGGCGGAAGCTCGGATTCTGCCGAGTGTTTGTGTCTCACCGCCCGAGATGATGATAGATGTCGTTCTCATTACCGACGATGAAGATTGATTTCTACAATCATGTTATCGGGCTCAAAGAATATTGGCTGTGCTGGATGCCATTACTGCTACATCTGGATGAGGCTGTTATTGACCCCTGTATATTCAGTCCCTATCTTACATCCACGGTACTCGGCTATCTTTCTGAGGAATAGCCCGTCATTATTTGCTCGCAATGATCTACAACTCAGGCTGAGCAGTTTTGTTATTGTGGCATTATCCGTCTGCAGAACAGGGACTCACCCCGGAATACATCTCCGCAGCCTTGTCATTTACCTAACTGAAAAGTGAGGCGGGCTTGGCCAGTAATGCGCCCCATCGGGCGCTGCGGCAAGTGCATCGCCTCGCTGCCAAGGCTCTGTATAGCTCTTTATGCCTCATACTATAATGATGACCGGAGACTGATCACCACTCCGATGATATAAAGATTATCGTTGTGGGTGGAAGTTGCCCTTAGTAAACTCGTACACAGAGTTCATGATGAAAGTCATACGGGCGATGGATGACTGCGCCCTGGTGTCATCGGTTCCTGGAAGCTTTGAAAAGATGTTGTATTGATAGTGTAATATAGAGACTGAGAGTATATAAAGACGTACTTGTGCCATAAGTCGGCTCTCTGTCATATCTCAAGGATTAACACACTACAACATCTTATCAATTTATTCGAGCAAGAAAAATCGACAGTACCATTCGGAGCAATCTTTTATTGATCTATAATATCACCAAGCCTCCACAAATCGCAGCCATGTGGTAAGCCTCAAAGTCACCGCAAGCCTAAGCCTGTCTCTTATAAACGCATTGCTATAGGTACGCGATTTCTCGACCAAGCGAGTATCTCGTGCTCACTGGAGCCGGGATTGACGACATCAAAGTATGCAAGAAGGCATTTGTGTGGCCACTTCAACGGGTATGATTCGCTCAAGAGGTGTCAAGAGTATAGCTGACATGTTATTAAATAGTGTTCGAGGATATCTGTAGCACCGTATGATTTCTCGCTTAGCCTTCAGGCTATGACAATCGAGAAGCTGCAGTTTTCTCTGCCAGCAGTGTTTACCATCGGCCCTGATAACGAGCAAGGCGCACTCAGAAAATATGCGCTGCTTCTTTCGGGCTGCACAGACGAGGCTGATCCTACCCAGAAGAAGGATCTGAACAGCAAAGCAAAGCAGAACCATGTACAGGATATTGTTCGAGGAATCATCGAAGGTGAAACACGAGTGATCGTTTCTAGCATGTCCATGGAGGAGATCTTCAAGGAGAGACAGATATTTAAGACGAAAGGTGAGTGGCGCTTTGCTGACTGGGTGAGTCACTGTATTTACTGACATCCGAGGAAGTGATCGAGAACGTTCAAAATGAACTCCAGCAGTTTGGCCTGAGAATGTAAGTTTAAGCCCGTTGAGGAAGTATCGTCATTAATAATAAAGCATAGTTATAATGCCAACGTAAAGGAGCTTCAAGATACCCCTGGAAGTGAATATTTTGCTTTCCTGAGCCGAAAGGCTCATGAGGGAGCCCTCAACCAAGCCAAGATTGATGTTGCCGAGGCACGAATGAAAGGAGAAATTGGAGAGGCAGAGAAAAAGGGCAGAACCAAGCAGGAGATCTCCAAGATTGACGCCGACACTGCTGTTCTAGAAACAAAGCGCAAGGCGGAGAAGGCCAAGGCAGACTCAGAGCTTACGAACCGCAAAACAGAACTGGATGCTGACGTCCAACTCAACAAGATCGCAGCTCAGCGTCAGACGGAAATGAGAGACGCTGAGTTGCAGAAACAAGTGCAAAGCAAGCGCGCAGAGACGGAGTTGGAGCGTCTCAGAGCCGAGCAGGTCACAAAAAGCAAGGTTGAGCGTGAGTCTTCCCAGGAAGAGGCCGACGCTGCCTTTTATACGGAACAGAAGGCGGCGGATGCAGAATTGTATAAGAGCAAAATGGAAGCAGATGCAACCTGTAAGTTGTTGATGACCTTCAGCGATAGTCTAATGCTGACTTCCCCTTAGATTACCGCCAGAGCAAAGACGCAGATGCAGCTTTCTATACTCAAAAGCGAGAAGCCGAAGGAATCCTCGAGATGGCAAAGGCATATGGTGCGCTCG